>NC_087217.1:71219020-71272634 GCF_015104395.2 Macrobrachium nipponense | reverse complement strand
ATTTCTCTGGTCGTAGCCTTGAGATTACGGCTGACACAAGCATGTCTCTCCTTTGCTGTGGAAATTAATGCCTAAATTGTATAGTTAGCAAATCAAATGTGCCTCGTTTCTTGGCAATGTTTCGAATGGGAACATTTTAATGGAATCTCTGACCATAGTGTTGATGATGTCTAATAATATCTATATATCTATCCCAGATTTTATCGTTTCCTCCTATATATATATATATATATATACATATATATATATATATATATATATATATATATATATATATATATATTACAAAACTGAATCACGAAAGTTTGGAACGTGATAAATGCATAAATAAAGGTATGAGCCACGAGAGAAAGCAGATACTCCAGGGTTTCACTTTCCTTCGTGGCTTATACCTTTTTTATTTATATATATTTTATAGGTATATATACAGCATGCCTATATATATATATATATATATATATATATATATATATATATATATATACATATACATATCATACATACCATATATATATATTACCTATATCTATACATACATACATACATATACATACATATATATATATTATAATATATTTATATATATATATATATATATATTATATATATATATATATATATACCATATATATATATATATATATATATATATATATATATATATTATATATATTATTATATATATATATATATATCGAGCTACAATGTCCTTTAATATCTAATTCGCTCTACCTCGGAAATTAATATATTTTCATATATGCTAACGAAGGGGAATTTTTTCTCGATATAGATTTGCCTGGACCAGGGCGCGAACCTATGGATCCTTTCAAACCCAGGAACGTCCAGTGAAGCTTTTCCTACTACACCACCGCAAGAGGTTAAAAAGTTCAGTCGCCTCTAACCCTCATATACCTTTCGCGCGCAGGTAATTAGTTGGTTTGGAGACAACATCAACCCACCTCGACTCGGTAGTGTTTTGTAGTGCTTTTGACAACACGTAGCCAATCTATAAGTCATATCACATTTCCGTGATTCATATACTATATCTCGCAGTGGTGTAGTAGGAAAAGCTTCACTGACGTTCCTGGGTTTGAAAGGATCCATAGGTTCGCGCCCTGGTCCAGGCAAATCTATTATCGAGAAAAAATTCCCCTTCGGTTAAGCATATATGAAAATATATTAATTCCGAGGTAGAGCGAATTAGATATTAAAGGACATTGTAGCTCGATATGTATATGAATCACGGAAGGTGATATGACTTATAGATTGGCTACGTGTTGTCAAAAGCACTACAAACACTACCGAGTCGAGGTGGGTTGATGTTGTCTCCAAACCAACTAATTACCTGCGCGCGAAAGGTATATGAGGGTGAGAGGCGACATGAACTTTTTAACCTCTCGCGGTGGTGAAGTAGGAAAAGCTTCACTGACGTTCCTGGGTTGCAAAGGATCCATAGGTTCGCGCCCTGGTCCAGGCAAATCTATTATCGAGAAAAAATTCTGCTTCGGTTTAAGCATATATGAAAATATATTAATTCCGAGGTAGAGCGAATTTAGATATTAAAGGACATTGTAGCTCGATATATGTATATGAATCACGGAAATGTGATATGACTTATATATATATATATATATATATATATATATATATATATATATATATATATATATATATTTCTTTCATTTCCCCAAATGTTTGCATAAACTCGTGTAACATGCTATAATATATATACATATATATATATATATATATATATATATATATATATATATATATATATATATATATATATATATATATATATATATATATATATATATATATATATATATATATATATATATATATATAGCATGTAACACGAGTTTATGCAAACATTTGGGGAAATGAAAGAAAATGTCGTTCTGAGCAGAAAAATGTTCCTTAAACATGTACTTTTCAAGGCATCATTTGTCGGTGAGGTGAATTTTTTTAAAACCTGCGAGAAAAAAACCCATAATTAAAAGACTAGCAATCCAGTTGCTTAATGTACTTCATCAACCCCCACCCCTCAAACCTCTTATCTTTGATTACTCAGACATTGCATAACGTCACGTTTAGCTGAGAGCAGCTTTGGGGAAACACCGGTTATTTTAAAAATTCGCTTCCCGATAAAAGAAACCATTAAAATATATATGTCATAAGAAACATTTTATGTTCAGTATGACCTTTTCTTTCATTTCTCGAAATATTCGCATAAAGTCGTTTTACACCCTGTATATATATATATATATATATATATATATAGATATATATAATATATATATAATATATATATATATATATATATATATATATATATATATATATATATATATATATATATATATATATATATGTATATATATTTACATAATACACACACACACACACACACACACACACACACACACACACACACACATATATATATAATATATATATATATATATATATATATATATATATATATATATATATATATTATAAACTGAAGGTAAGATAAAGGCTGAATAGTGTTGTGTAAAGAAAGCAAAGCCACAGTATCCGCTATACTTTTAGATATCTTGACACTATTGCATTCTAGAATGAGTAAACTTACCGCTAACCCAGGAAGGAAAATCATATTTGTCGGTATTAATTTTATTTCCACGAGAAGAGAGAGTTTCTTCATTTAGTTCTTTTTGAGATTCAAGGCTTCCAGCGAAAAGCGCATCCCGAAAGTGTGAGACACAACAGAATGAAAGAAGTCATGTTGTCCGTTAGAAATCCCATTTGGCCGAACAAGCAAACAAACAAGACATAATACAACCCTCCCGGCGTATAGTGCGATCGAACAGCTAGCTACCTACTAGTCAAAATGGTTGGGAGATATTCCGAGTATGTTTGGGGGAACTTGTACAATATTTTGCTGGTGAAATATGATATGTCTCGGCTGACAGAGAATGATAACATTTCGATACGGTGGAAAATAGGTTTCTCGGAAAGTCAGGAAAATACCATACGGAAAAGGTTGCGCTGGATGAGATCTACGCCTTTCACTCGCCGCTTTTGTTTTCTTTCTTTTAACCTTTCTTTTTTCTTTTAAATATAAAAATGTGTTTATCATTCGTAAGGCTGACTGAATTGAATCGAACATTGTCAGTCTGTATTGATTCGCAACACGAAACTGATGTGTTTCCAAATTCCTTTTCATCTATCCATCTCCTGTCTGTCTGTCTGTCTGTCTGTCTGTCTGTCTGTCTGTCTGTCTGTCTGTCTGTCTGTCTGTCTGTCTGTCTGTCTGTCTGTCTGTCTGTCTGTCTGTCTGTCTGTCTGTCAATACTTTTTCTTCATTCTTCTCATTTTTCTTCACAGCGAGCCATTCTTTCAGCTACAAGAAGAGCAGATGATGCCCTCAAAACTGGTTCTTTCATCGTTATGGAAACTGCGTCAGAATCCTGTAGATTACTGACTTAACTGACAAAATTCATTCTAGGACAAAGTATGGGAGAAAAATTTGAACGCGGGAGTCAATCACCGTAACTCCATCGTCTCATCTGTCAGCGTAATTAGGAATTCCTGGCTCTTAATATTTTCCAAAACTTTTTGTCAATTTCTGTGAGGGGAAGTTCTGCAATATCAATTCTTGTTTAATAAGTCTTCAAATCTGACCATTTCTCTCATGCGTGTTCTCATCATATGTTTCAGATACACAGAGAAAATTGTAAAGACTACCTAGAAAATGTATGTCTTGGAGGTGTAATTTACTCAGTGATTAAAATCTGAACGCTCTCAACAACGTTAGCTGGACAAAAGACAAAAAACATTAAAAGCCTACACTTAATTTCCTCAGCTCTTCTCATTACTCTGACCTTTTATATTCTTGAAACAGCGCCATTTCTGCTCAGTTTTTCCTAGGCTTCTAAGTTTTAAATTTAAATTCTCTCTTTTGGAGAGACTAACTATATCATAGGGAGTATTTACATTCACTCTTGTCTTTCAACGAATCAAACAATATAGCATTCCTCTCTTAGGTCTTGAAGTGTTTTAGTTTATTTTTATTTTTAACTCACTTGGTTTTCCCTTCCTTACACCATTCTCTCTTTCTCAAAGCATACTTATGTATACTACCCTCTGCAAACCAAGTGTCAGGCCCCTTTCCATATGCATTCCAATAGAAGCTCTCATTTCTTCTTTGGTGCTGGAACTCCATACCTACTAACTACCTTATCTCGTTCTGTCACTTATTGTTGAATTTAAATCTTTGGTCCCACCCCGCCTTTTAGACTTTCTCTAAGCTAGCCAGATACAGATTCGGATTCTTTCAAAAATATTTTTTTCCCCCTCATGCTTTTCTGCACTTTATCTTAATGAACAATCCATAAAAATAAAATATTTCTCTCTTCAGGCTCTAGACCTCTCCTCGACCTTAAACATAATCGTTCTTTCTCCTCTTTTCAGCACTCACTGTCATTTCACATTTGTTTCACTAAGTCTAAGCGACAAGACATCTACCTTCCTTTCCTTTGGCAAATCAGTTATCATTTATATCTTCTCTTGTTCGTGACATTAGCATACATTTCAACTCGGAAGATTGTAGATGAAACACCTCTTAAATTAATTGTTATTAATCCGGTATGTATCCACCTATGCATCACCTCCGAGATGCTAGAACTAAACATGGCGGAAGCTCAGTTGGACTCCATGTTTAGTACTAGCCTCCCGGGGATCAAAGATATCGTTAATTGATATATAGAAATTAGTGTATATAATACTTTGATCTCCAACTTTATATGGTAGGGATGTAAAAAAAATACCACTGTAGGTCCTGCATATCATAAGAGGTGACTAAAAGGATAGCGCTGCCTTGCAGTCTTACTTTTTAGTAAAAGGCTAAGGCCCACCGTCAATAACTGTGGAAACTGCTGCTTTGCAGTCTTACTTTTTAGTAAAAGGCTAGGCCCACTGCCAATAACTGTGGTTGATGACAGCAAATAAACCCTTGGCCAAACAATAAACCATGTTTTAAGGAATATAAATGCAGTTAGGGCGTCCGCTGTAAGCGACGCACATCGGAATCCCCTTATTGGCGTGATAAATGGGTGAGGGGTACCGCAGGGTTCCTGACTGTGGCCAAAGAAGGTAGTGAAAGAGTGGAAAATAAGAGCAGGCATGTGGAAAGTTGGTCCTCTAACAGGAAGACTGAGGGAGATAGTAGATATGATGGAGGGGAGAAGGAGAGATTTCTTGTGTGTGCAAGAGACTAGGTGGAAGGGGAGTGAGTGAAGAAATGGAGTTAGAATTATAGTAACAGCTGGAAGGAAAAAAGTGGTAGAAGTAAAGAATGTGAATGATGGGCTTTTATAGATTTCAATAATAATAGGGGATAAAGTAATAAATATAACATCCGCACACACTCCTCAGATGGGGTAGCAAGAGCAAGAGAAAGAGTTATTTAGACAAGAATTTGAGGTTACCATTAGAACAGTGAAAGTGGTGGAGAAAAAAAAATAATAGGAGCCGATATGAATGGCAGGGTGAAGAGATGGGTATGAGGAGGTCACGGAGGCCATGGGTTTGGAATTAAAAATGAAGATGGGGATTTTATATTGGAGATGGCCCAGAGTTTTGAATTGGCATGTATGAACACATGGTTTCAGAAGTTTAATAAGTACTTGATAATTTATGAAAGTGGAGTGCAAAGCCAAACAGATTACATCCTGGTTAGATGAGCCGACAAAAGCAATGTGACAAACTAGAAATTGATCTTAGGAGAAATTGTGTGAGAGGTATGAAATCCAAGAAGAAAAAAAGATCTAGCATTAAGATTTTGGACCTTAAAGGAGAAAAGGTGGACCAGTTTAGGAGAACGGTGAGAGAGAGTTGGCTGGAGGGGGGAATGTAGATTTTGGACAGGGTAACCGAGTAGAAAATGACTGGGCAGACATAAGTGGAATATGTGTTGGGGGAAGCAGAGGAACTGGTGGGAAAAACCGGCAGATATGGAAGTGTTTAGAGGAGAAAAGTGGTGGTGAATGGAGAGGTGTAAGAATCAATCAAAAGACAAAAAAAACATTTAAGGACTGGAAAGTAAGGCATGCACAGTGTGCTGAGGAACGGTACAGAGAAGAGGAGAGAGATGAGAGAAGTGAGAAGAAGAAAAGGATATTAATAAGATTTCAAACTTGAGGAAAAGGCAGAGAGAGGATATGGGTAAATTGGGTGTAATCAAGCATAGAGATGGAAATATACTGCATAGGGATGGAGACTTTATGAAGAGAATGGAGAGAGTAATTTTTGAAAGACTTTTAAATACTGCGAGTTTGATTTAGAGAGAGGAGATGGGGGAAGCACACTGGGTAGAGGGACCAGTGATGGAGATACAGGATACAGAAGTGAAGAGAACATTAACTAAAATGAAGGATGGTAAAGCACCAGGTCTATCAGTGTTCCAAATTGAAATGATCAAATTACTAGGCACAGAGGGGAAAAAATGGATGCAGGATTTATTAAAAGCTATATGGGAAGAGGAAGAAATGCCAAGGGACTGAGAGGAGAATCTAATGGTGTATATATATATATATATATATATATATATATATATATATATATATATAATATATATATATATATATATAGCATAAAGGATATGTTATGGATTGTGGTAATTACAGGGAAATTAAAGCATGGATTGAAAGTTTTAGAGAGGATACTGGATGAGAGATTAAGAGAGATTGTAAAGATATGGGAAATAGAAGTAGGGATTCATTAGAGGAAGGGAGAGGGTGGATGCCATCTTCATAATAAGACAGCTACAGGAAAAGAGGCTAGAGGGAAACCAGGAGCTCTGTTGTGTATTTATAGACTTAAGGCCCGTTTACATGGGGATAGTAAGTGTTTGCACGAGGACAGTGTTTTGGGTAGAAGTTGCCGCCAGTAGCGAGCAAGATGTCTTCTGACATAGATGAAGCAATTGATGCTGCTTATGTCATTCTCGCTAGAGAAGTACAGTTGCTCATCAGAAAGAAAAGGAAGCAGCCCAAAATGTGGGCGAGAAAATGGATGCAAAGGAGGGATATATTAGGAGGCTCTAGTACTTAGTTCGTGAATTAAGAAACGAAGATCCTTCAGAATATAGGAAGCATACGAGAATGAACCAATAGAAATTTGAGGAACTGCTACGTCTAGTAGAGGCTACCATATCTAAGAAGGATACCACTATGAGGAATGTTTACTTCCAATTCAATCAAAGCGTCTCTTATTTCTAGAAGAGCTACATCCCACTTATTACGATTCATGTAATCGTTATGTCTAATGTTCCCCAAACATTCAAATTCCTAGTATTTATCCAAAAACTTCATTAAATCCTCGGTATTCCACTTCTCTGACATGATGATCCTTCTGAAGGCAAGTGACAACTGAGAAAGTTTGCTTTTGCACAGGCATAATTACTGGCGTCAGTATCTCAAGTGTCCGGATAGTGGCCAGTAAAGTAGCCGGGATTTCAACTCTACTTGCCACTATCCTGGACAGTAAACTCTCCCAAGAGAGTTTACAGTCCAGAAAACACCAAGAGAAGTGGTGTTTTCTTGTTTGAGTAAGAGCATGTTCCAGAAAAGGTAGTTAGGCTGGTTGAGATGATATGTCAAAGAATGAGCATAAAAAGTAATAACACCAAGGGGGGTCAGCATTTAGCCCTTTTTTGTTCATGCTGGTCATGGATGTGTTAAGCGAAGAGATCAGGAATGACGAGCTGTGGGAGTTGTCGTACACCAATGACCTGGTGATTACTGCCAAAAATGAGGAAACTCTACAGAGAAGGGTTGAAAAGTGGCAGGAGTCTTTAGAGAAGGGTGGCTTAAAGGTGAATGAGAACAAAACAGAGGTTTTGGTGAGCAGTAGGGAAGATAGAGGCAGAATAGTAATGCAAGAAAAAAAGAGGCTTGATTATAAGACAGGAGGAAAAGTTTAAATACTTAGTATCTACTTTAAGCCAAGAGGGAGGATGTGAGGCTGAAGTTGACAGTAGAATAAAAGCTGTGTGGGGGAAGAGAAGAGAGGTAGCTGGAGTAGTATGTGCTAAGAAAATATCAATCAAGCTGAAAGTCAATATCTACAGCTAGTGATAAGACCAGTGTTAATGTATAGATCGGAAACATGGGCTCTAAGAAGAAAAGAGGAAATGAAGCTTGAGAGAACAGAAATGAAAATGCTGAGGTGGATTATGGGAATTTGGCTGCTTGAGAGATTGGAAAATGATGCAATAAGAAGGGCAGGCTTATTAAAGATCACAGAGGTGTTAAGAGAGGCACGATTGAGTTGGCATGGGCATGTGTTGAGGATAGATGATAAGAAGGGAGTGAAGAGGGCTTTCGGGGGAACCTGTTAGAGGGAGAAGATCGAGAGGGAGACAGAGGATTGGATGGTGAGATAAAGTGAATGAGGATATTAAGCGAAGAGGCTTGGTGGAGGATGATGCCTTGGCAAAGGCACATCAGGCAACTGACCCTTAATGCTGGGATAACAGTGTGAAAGAAAAATACTTTGATACCTGAGGGGTATTGACCCGGTACATATCCACCTACGTGGCACCTCCGAGGTGCTATTAATAAACATGGTAGAAGCTCGGGACACATCATTTAGTACTAGAACCTCGGAGATCAAAGTATTCTTCTTTCCCACCGTTATCCCTACGTTAAAGGGTTAGTTGCCTGATGCGCCTTCTCTCTCCACTGCCTTCTATCAAAGGCATCATCCTCCACCAAACCTCTTCTCAAAATATTTAATGCAGGACAGAACAACTCTGCCCTCAGTCCTCCTCCATGATGATTGTTCCTATTTCATAATTTTATTAACAATCATCGAAAATAAGCACAGATAAACACAGTAAATCGTTATATGGCAGTAAAAAATTTCCAGAACTAGTCAGAAATTAAATTGTCATTTAATGGATGGCATAAACTTGGAAAATGATAATTGTGATTAATGTTGAAATATATCAAAAGGGATAGTGGAAAAGACATTTAAGTGATATTTCAATCCGAAAGGAAATAAAAAAATAAAAAAAATGGTTATAATAGATCTGGAGCACAACACGAATATTCGCCCTAACCTACCTTTAAAACCACCTTTGTTTATCAGGAACTCGGTCATTACGATGACTATCCTAGTGGTTTGAAACTTCCCCGTGATGTTCGTGACATAATGAACGAGACTGTTTGAATGACGTCTCTCACAACGTTCCTCCAAACCCGGATTGTAGTTGGGCTGCCACTTCCAAAAGAACCCAAGACTACTCTTCACCTCTAGCAGAGCAGTGATTGTTCTTGTACAGTACATTAATGTTGTTGGACCATGGAGGCTCGAAGGACTTGTAAAAAAACATTATGCAGTCTTATTCTTCTTATTCTTTCCCACTGTTATCCTTACATTAAAGGGTCGGTTGCCTGATGCACCTTCTCCACTGCCTCCTATCAAAGGCATCATCCTCCACCAAACCTCTTCTTTCCATATCTTCCTTCACTTTATCTCACTATCTAATTCTCTGTTTACCTCTCGATTTTTTCCCTGTAACAGGGTCCTTCCAAGCCCTCTTCACCCTCTCCTCGTCATCCATTATCAACATTTGCCCATTCTATCTCAATTGTGACTCTCTTATCACCTCTGTAATCTTTACTAAGCTTTCTTTTCTCCTTATTTCATCATTTTCCAATCTCTCGAGCAGCGATATTCCCATAATCCACCTCAGCATTCTCATCTCTGTTCTCTCAAGCTTCATTTCCTCTTTTCTTCTTAGTGCCCATGTTTCTGCTCCATACATTAACACTGGCCTTATCATTGTGTTATATATCTTGACTTTCAGCTTGATTGGTATTTTCTTATCACATACCACTCCAGCTACTTCTCTCCACTCCCCCATGCAGCTTTAATCCTACTGTCAACTTCAACCTCACATCCTCCCTCTTGGCTTAAAGTAGATCCTAAGTATTTACATTTTTCTGCTTGCTTTATAATCGAGCCTCTTCTTTCTTGTATTACTATTCTGTCTCTATCTTCCCTACTGGTCAGCAACACGTCTAGACGTTTTTATTCACTTTCACCTTTTAACCACCCCTCTCTAAAGACTCCTGCCACTTTTCAACCCTTCGCTGTAGAGTTTCCTCATTTTCGGCAGTAATCACCAGATCATCGGCATAAAACAACTCCCACAGCTCTTCATTCATGATCTCTTCACTCAACATATCCATGACTAGCACAAACAAAAATAGTTTTAATGTTGATCCCTGGTGTACTCCAACACTAACTTCAAAGTTTTATGTTTCCCCAACTGCTGTTATCACTTTTGTGCACGTTCTTTTATATATCATCTCGACCAGCCTAACCAACTTTTCTGCGACTTTCCTTTTCCTTATACACGAAAACATCACTTCTCTTTGAATTCTATCGTATGCTTTCTCTAGGTTTATTAATGCTCAATAGAGCTCCTGGTTTCCCTCTAGCCTCTTTTCCTGTAGCTGGCTTACTATGAAGATGGCATCCACCGTCACTCTTCCTCTAATGAATCCATATTGCTGTTTCCCGATCTTTCAACAAAAACATTATACTGCATTCCTCTTCAAGTCCTTGCAGTACATTAAAAAGACAAAAGCGTTGATAAACTGCAAACATTTATATGTGGGTAAAAAAAAAACAAATGCTGATAAACCTACAGCAACGACTTAAATTTAGAACATTTCTATTATTTGACTTGATGAAACAAGATTCAATGATATTCCTTTTAACTGTGTCATTACATGGGATTAAGGCTCTTGCTGGAGTCAAGCAAGAGCCTTAATCCCTTGTAATGACAGTTAAAAGGAATATCAGTGAATCTTGTTTCATCAAGTGAAATAATAGAAATGTTCTAAATTTAAGTCTTGGTTTATTTAAACTTGATGCTTTCATAATGAAAAACGTTGTAGATAAATATAAGCAACAAAATTAATATATTCAGTTTTTACATGTTTTGGACTGTAAAGAAACTTTGTAATTTCGGTTAGGGTCAATCTGTTTAGGTTTGTGACCGTGTGATATCCGATAATCCTGGATTATCTCTTTTAATTTTTACCCTTTTGATAATTAACCATCTGGTATTCTTGACCTTGTGTTGTACCTGAGACCTTTCTCTCCAATTGTACCTCATTAACTCCTTGACAATGGCTTGAGTAAAGACGAAAGCGCTTGGATTTCTGATTATATCATATATATACAATATATATATATATATATATACATATATATGATATATATATATATATATATATATATATATATATATATATATATATCATATATATATTATATATATACATATATAAATTTATATATATATACCTATATTTTGATATCATATATTATTTATATATATTTATATAGAGATATACTATATATACATATACAAATTTATATTAATACATACAGATATATATATATAGATATATATATATATATCTATATGTATATATACATATATTTATTTATATATATATATATATATATATATATATATACATATACATGAATATTACATACATATATATATATATATATACTATAATATCTATATATATATATATATATATACTATATATATATAATATATATATTACATTTCAGATAGCTTCAATGTCACCATATTAGAAAAAATGGATTCTCTAAGAAGTATTTAATTTAACTTATTAAAAATGGTGTGGTTAGTTGGACATAGGGAGATTACAGGGGGTACTTACTTCAACCTGATTTGGGAGAGGAAGATGACAGTTTAACAGGTTTTTTGGGGTCAGAGTTATTCATTTCATTCCACTTTAATTAATGCATTTTGTTCCATTTTAATGTTAGCTAATTTGGGAAATAAAAAGTATATTTTTGTATCTACGGGAACTCATTTCTGCCAAGACTACATTTCAGCTAACGCCCAGAGAGATTCAGCCACAGATCGAGGGTAGGTAGTTGCCTGACAGCAGTTTTGTTTCATTTTGTCTAAACGAGTATCATTTGGTCCTAAAAACTCGTTTAAGATATATATATAGATATATATATATATATATATATATATATATATATATAATATATATATATATATATATAACATATGAGGCCGAACATGATTTTTTCCTATAGATGGAAGTGACATTAGATTGGCAGAGGTCGTTTTGGCAATCAAATAACTAATAAACTAGAGGTCACCAAGAATGTATGGTATTACATCTGAAATGTTGAAGGCTGATGAGATTCAAACAACCTTTGTGTTCAATCATATGTGGCGAAATGAAGTCATGCCTGTTGAATGGAAAAAGAAAGGGATTATTGTTTGAGTAACCAAGAAGGGAGATTTTAGAGACTATGGGTAGTCCAAAAAGAGGAAGCAGGTTTCAGAAAGGGTAGAGGATGCGACGATCAGATTTTTATTCTACGACACATAGCTCAACAGTGTAGCGAACTAAAATCACCTCTTGTTTTATGCTTTGTGGATTTTGAGAAAGCATTTGGTAGTATTTCACGTAGTATGTTAAGAAAGATTCTGAGGCACTATGGGATACCAGAAAAGATTGTAAACATCATAATGGATATGCATAGTGGTGCTTGTTGAAGGATAATGGTTGATGGTAGTCATACAGATGTATTTGGAGTCAAGACTGGAGTACTACAAGGGGGAATACTGTCCCCTCTGCTTTTTTTTGTGGTGATTGATCATGTTATGACCAAGTTAATGCAAGGAATGAATAATGGCATTCACTGGAAAGGGGTCCAGAGATTATGTGATCTTGAATATGAGACGATATAGTTCCAATTGCCTCTGTAATGGCTGAAATGCACGAAATGATTGATAGGTTAGTACTGGAGGGGGAGAAAGGTTGGATTAGTGATCAACCAGAGAAAGACTGAGGTCATACAGATTCAGAGTGGTGATCAGATGAATTGTTTTATCGGAGGAGTAATATTACCCAACTCAGACACTTTCAATTATGACCAGCAATAGATCACTAGTTACAGAATTCAGGGAGAGAATAGGGAGGGCAGAGCAAGCGATGGGCATGCTGAAAACAGTTTGGAGGTCACAGCAAAATCAAAATATACAATTCACTTGTAAGATCGATATTAACTTATGGGCACCAGTCGCGGTACAGCACTGTGACAACTGATGCAAAATATATTGCCTATGAGAATAAAGTACCGAGAACGATTTTGGGATTCAAATGGCAGCAGCATAATAACAAATGCAGCAATTCGCGAGGTGGCAGGGATGCCCAATGTGAACCTTATAGTTAGATTATCGGGGTGGAGATGGATGGGGCCTATTTTACAAAGAGAAGATGAGTTTGTCCAGGATGTACCTGAATGGAAGCCGCTGGGCAGGAGAGGACGCGGTAGACCAAGAGAAACGTGGCTGATGAAAGACAATGCAGAGGTAGGTTGGATCTGAGAATTGGGTTGAGCTCAGAGAGATGCCACAGGAAAGAGACATATGGCCTGAATTCATTGAGGCCCTATGCATTCCGTGGGTGCCAGAGGATTAAGTAAGCAAGTATATAAACACATATATATCTAACAAGGTCTTCAGCGCTTTGCAACCCTTACACACACACACACACACACACACACACACACATATATATATATATATATATATATATATATATATATATATATCTATATATATTCCATTACGCGCCATAACTTACTGTCAATTTTGCTCTTTGTTTGGTCTCTTTCTTTCTGTTTAGTCGATATTTACTCACAAAGAGAGGCGTAATGAATATATTTTGTTTTCAAGCCACGTTTTCCACATGCTCTTTAAAGCGTTAATGACTTAAAATCCGAAGTCCTAACATATACAAAAGAGCGCATCTGATTAGCTACTGCGAATACGTTTGCTGTGTGTAGATGGATATCTATACGGTATTTGCATATGAACCATTCGGCTACCTTAAACATGGTAAAGAGGAGTGGTCCCTGAGAGAGTATTCAGTCATATGGAACTGTGACGTATGGTACGGCAAAAACAAACACACACATACGCACAGACATCTACTCGCATGCCAGAAAAGTAGAGCAGAGCAAAAAGCAGCCAAAGGAGGCCCGAATGACCTCCCCAAACCCTTAAAAGACGGAAGAAAACTATGGTAGAGAAGGAAGGCATCAGGGTTTTCGCATCCTTAATGAGGGGATTCAGTATTCAAGAGTTTAGGAAGGCATCTTTCTCTTCCGCCGGGAATATATGACCTACTCAAGGCCTCAGAGTCCTTTTAGGGCCTCCTTCATCCTCTTTATCGTTCTCAGGTTTACTTATTTCCATTTTAGCGTGAATTGCTACCTCTCGCTCGCTCTCTCTCTCTCTCTCAGGGTCGCTGTCTCACTTCTTTCAGAAGTTTGTGTAAGCTGACGCACAGTCAGTTGACATAATCTAACACACATCTCAATCTATGTTTGTTTGTATGGTGTTTTTACGTAGCATGGAACCAGTGGTTATTCAGCAACGGGACCAACGGCTTTACGTGACTTCCGAACCGAGAGTGAACTTCTATCACCAGAAATGCACATCTCTCACTCCTCAATGGAATGGCCGAGAATCGAACCCGCGACCATACCAACCACGCCACTGAGGCGCTATCTCAATCTATGGCTTTGGCTCTGGTGCTTATGGAAAAATATGAAAATATTTTGACTAGTATAACAGAAAAATAATGCGAAGGATTTATTATGAATAAACTTTTCGGATGCTGAGGAATTCTTCACGCGAATGTATGATTGATTTTAATACATCATTCACTCGAGAGGTGTTTACTTTGGAAGCACCAAATGCACTGTTGTATTTAGAAATTGTAAACAATTCAGTCATCTTTATAAGATAGTTTCTAAGAAGCGAAATGAAGAACCACAGGTAATTCATTTTGTAAAGAATGCTAGTGGAGGGCCTAGAGGTTTCTCAAAGCCCGCCCTCTGGTGTGGAATCATAAAGTCAATTAGGTATTATTATATTCTGCACTTTAGTTGGCTAAATTTGAATGATTTTAAAGAATCTCATATGCGGCTACACGCGGAAGTTCTTGCATCTGTGAAGTTTAGCAGGAGCCTGGTTAAAACGAAGAAGAAGAAGAAGAAGAAGAAGAAGAAGAAGAAGAAAGAAAATCCTTGTAGTCTCAACCGCCTGTAGGGTCAACCTCAGTAACAAGGTATTCTCTTTGCTCTTTGATTAGTCGCATATTCTGAGTTCTTTGTAAAATTTTTGAAAATGCAATGTCTCAGTGATTGATGACAGAAACCACGGGTAGGGGTGTAAGAATACTAGCTTTGTAGGTCCTGCATGTCGTAAAAGACGACTAAAAGGACAGCTGCTGCCTTGCAGTCTTGCATTTTAGTAAAAGGCTAGGCTCACCGCCAATAAATATGGAAACTGCTGCCTTGCAGATGGACTTTTTAGTCAAAGGCGAGGCTCACCGCCAATAACTGTGGTTGATGACAGCAAGGGCATGCGGTGGTAAAAACCCCTTTGCCAAATAATAAACCATGCCTGATGTAAGGAAAGGCGCATCAGGCAACCGACCCCTTAGTGTAGGGATAACGGTGGGAAAGAAGAAGAGTTTCCCTGCAAACTACTGATATGTCACCCTTACTAATAACAAACTTTTATACTGATGGGTCCCTAAATGTGTAACTTTTGGACATGAGCACTTGACTGCAGTAGTGACGTATTGTTATAGGAATCAGGGTAGATGCAAGAGAATCCCAAGCTGTGTCGCTTGGCTCCAGAGAACACTTTTATTTTGACTTGAAATGGCTGGATTTGTGAGTGCATCTATATAGGACTTTGGAGATATTTCCCTTTCCAGCCCCGTGCTGAGAAGCATGTGCTCTCCCAGTCTAAATTCTCATTAACATTACAGACTGAAATTCATTTGCAGGACTTAAGTAACCTCAATCCAAAATATCAAAATTACTATGACTGTATACTGCTCGATTACTATTTCAATTTTTCTCGAATCACTAAAAATAACAGTTTTCCAATGAAGTGATGTTAGACTCCAAAGCGTAATTACTGTATATAAGTTTAGAATACTTCTGGAATACCATTTCGACATCGACACGATGCAGCTGACGTCAGCCCGCGAGCAATAAAACACAAATAAAACTAATTTTAGACTTCCTTTGAAATAAATAAAGGTCTTGATCGAAGAGAGGAACATAACTTTCATAATTTCTTGAGTTTATATTTCCATAAGAAATAAAGACTGACTGGATGTTGTTGGTTAATTTGATGATGTAATAACCTGAGGAGATAAACTTCAGAATGACCAATAAAAGGGAGGGATAATTACCTGCAGACATTTCTTCATAGTCTTCTTCCTCTGTCTCTCAGCGCCATTGACTAGTTTTCTTGGTCAACACAACAAAAATTCCACTGTCGGGTCACGGCAGAATGGATAAATACCTTTAAGAGAGAGAGAGAGAGAGAGAGAGAGAGAGAGAGAGAGAGAGAGAGAGAGAGAGAGAGATCATAGTGAAATAAATGAGATAAAGAGGTATTCAGAATTTGCTGACTGAATAAGAGAGAGAGAGAGAGAATAGTTACTGAAATGAGAGAAGAGAGGTATCTAGAATTAACTGAGAGAGAGAGAGAGAGAGAGAGAGCGAGAGAGAGAGAGAAATACAATGATTTGAAAAGGGCATCTTCATAATCTGTTAAACAAAATAGATAAAAAGAAAATCTGTTAAAATGACCCCCCCCCCCCATGTTTATGTTTATGCAGGATATTGTCGAAAAGGAAGACAAAAAACAAACAAACAAACCAAAACAGAGCACGTTTCTAAAAACCGGAAGTAAACTCAGAGGAAAAAGGCTGGAGCTCCATAAATTCCTTTAGGAAATATGCTAGGATATTACTGAAGCCAGATGCGTTATTGGTTTTTAAGGAACCAATAACCTTCAAGTCGCTACAAGTACACGCAGAGAGGTGGTGGTGGAGGGAGGGGAGGGGGGTATGAGGGGGTTGGTTAGTAGCGCCGTCGGTGCACCTCACGCGGTGCACTGTAGGCATTACTTAAGGTTCTTTGGAGCATCCCTTCGTTTTGCAGTTGCAGCCTCTTTCATTCCTGTTAACTGTTTCTCAGTTCATATTCTCTTCCTTACTTTCCAGCTTCTCCTAACAAATGTTTCATAGTGAAACTACGAGGTTTTCCTTCGGTTACACTGCTAAAATCTTTTTACTCTCCTAGCGCCTTGCCTTTGGCCTTAATTTTATATTCCATGACTATAAGTAAAGACTACAAAGACGCGATCATCATGATCGCAAGAGCCGAGAGAAGAAAAGTTAGATTTTAATGAGCAAATGAACTGCTTTTTGAGAAGGAGCCATGAGAATGACCGCAGAAGGAATCAATAGTCATGCACGAAGCACCTAGTAAACGTGACAAGACAGAGTGGGCAGAGAAAGGAACCATGAACAGACTTTGACAGATAAAAAAAAAAAAAAATCCTCATCTAAATCCATCCTTGAATAATGACTCACATCAGCCCTCAAGGAACAAATAAAATGCAGCACAAAGGCGGTATTCATGTAATTAAGTGAGCTAAATCATTGCATTATTATTATTATTATTATTATTATTATGATTATTATTATTATTATTATTATTATTAACAACATCAATGCCATCCTTGTATTCCCTTTACTTCAGTCTGCTCGATCCTGATTAGATTCAACATGAATATGGCTCGGCTGAAGTTAGCAGGTCATAATTTAAAGTAAACGCGATTCATAAATAATACATCTATCACCGTACATGAATTATATTTCCTTCGTATACTTTTCTTTTAATTGCATTTTCTCCCCTTTGCAAATGATCCTGCTTCTTCACTTGCCCTTTCCAATAAACCCCTTTAAACTGAGAGAGAGAGAGAGAGAGAGAGAGAGAGAGAGAGAGAGAGAGAGAGAGAGAGAGAGAGAGAGAGAGAGAGAGGAGTTTTGTCGTAAATGAATGTCCACATTAAATGTTACTGCTTGGAATAGAAGCAATATATTTGGATTAAGGACGGGGAGGGTGTTGTAATGCGGACTTTAATACCAAGTAAAAATGAAAGTTATGATGCTGCTGAAGGGTAAATAAAAGGTCGAGAATCCGCGATAAAAAATGGCGTGTTCCACACAGCGTTGGACTCTGCTCTTGAGAAAAGGAATCATATTTTTTGTTTTCGGGATATTTAGCAGACTCTTGTATTCAGCTTTTGATTTACTATAACAATTGTTTTGTTCTAAAGGGTCCACAATAATAAAAAGTATTGCGAGTCAATGTATAATTTTTACAACTATATAAAAAGCTTTCGAACCCTTCCCTGGGTTCATCTTCAGTCTTTAGTTACACCATGTACCGAGGCGAATTTAAAAATAAAACGAGTAGTTGAAGGTCGTTGACACCGGTCGTTAGCTCTTTCTTCATCACCTGGTCCATAAACGAGCTAACGACCGGTGTCAACGATCTTCAACGACTCTTGCTTATTTTTAAATTCACCTCAGTACATGGTGTAACTAACTGTTCATTTGGACTGAAGATGAACCAGGGAAGGGTTCGAAAGGTTTTTGTAGTAAACATTGTAAACGGACTCGCAACATTTTTTTATTATTGTGGACCCTTTAGAACATTATATACTCTGGCGATAGAGAGCTTTTCCCAACAAATAACAATTGTCATCATCATTGGAAACAGCAGTTCTGATGCAGTATTGCAGTGTTCTTGTGTGCAGTTTAGTTATAATTACACTTTCAAAAAATTTTTTTTTTAATCATGATGAATAAATATTAAAAAGACGATTTCAATTGTTACGTGTAATTTGTTGTGAACCTGTAATACCGATACAAAATTATCATCCTTGAAAATCGATATCCATCTTCAAACGTGAATTAGGTTTCGTCTCAAGTTTTATTATCGCTCCTAACCGGGAATAACAGGATTCGTGTTATACAAGACGGAAGATTTAGGAATACCGCTTGAATGCATTCTTTCATTCGTCATCAGATCATGATCAAAGTGCTCATAAATCATGAAGGGAGCGGAGGAAGACGCGTCTTTTGTCATTTCTGCTTCTTTGGATTTTTTGCTGTTACTTCTAGATTGATTACAGCTTTTTGGTGTAGGAATTACGATCATGCTTAATCTCTCTTGTATTTAAATATTTTGTATAGTTTATCTTCATTTGAGGTTTTTGCTTGCGATCTTCCGAAGTTACATTTTTCATTTGTGTTGTGTGTAAACTTTTTTGTTCCTTTTTAATTCATTTTGAAACCAATGCATATTTTAAGGTTATACAGATGTGGATGTTGCTATGCTTTTCCATCTTATTCCATTTCCATGATGCCATTAAGAAGAGATTTGAGGAGCTTTTGTTATGAAAGAATGCATTCAGTAAAAGCTAACCAATTCGTTAGGTACTTTTTCTGATTATTTTCAGTTTTAAGAAATTCTCATTAAATTAACGTAAACTTTGCTTAAAATTTTCCCATCATAAAATATACCTGTTCTGTGTTCAACGACAGCGCATTGAGAGCTCATCTAGTTTGTTAGAGGATTCCATATATCTGTATTCAGGACAGAAGCTTCCTGTTACACTAAGGTCTACTGGGATATCTTATATCCGTAACTTCTCCTGCCTTGTGGAGTTAACATTGATACTTTTTCTGCCGTAGTTTTTTTTATTGTTCATTATGGAAACTGTGGTACCCTCTCTTTTTTGAAGATGATTGTTATGAATATCACATACATATCCAACCACCCCTGTAGAGTGACGTGCGCAAGAAATGTGAGATTGATACGCCAGCTGTAGTCAGGTTTAGGCCGCCGGATGATACACATATACCTATTTTGACCATACAATAGTAAGCATTGACAGGATTTCCTCCAAGCTCTCCTCTGTCGCACACCACCTACCGTCACTTCTTTATCTCTATTCACGCCCTAAAGCCCAACTGTCAGGCAACGCTTTGTCTGATCCTCTTCGTTTTCCCAACTAATAAGCTAATTACTATTTTTCGGTCTCAATGCCAAGAGTGTGGCACAAATTGTGCTTGCCTGTGGTTACTATTTCCTTTGCTTCTGTCACAAACCAGGGAACTTCCGTGTTTAATATCAAACTGCTACCTAGAAGCGATTTTAAAATGATGACCTGTGCACAAAGGTCTTGTATATTGACGATCCAAATGAACACTTCACCAAGTGAGTGAATTCTTCCAAGACTAATTCTCCTGGCTGGAAATTCTATGTATATCCAAAAGCATAGCAACATGCTAATTTATATTACCTTAAAAGATGTTGTACTAGTGGTCGCATTGCCAACAAGTTAAAAAATTTAAAATTCTGGAACTTCGCAAGCAAAGCCTCAAATGAAGTTGAACTATACAAAATATCTCTAATCTCAGCGATTATGCATATCATCAGTTTACCTTAATGATCAATATAAACGGTCATTTAATCATCTCGACCTTCACTTTTTTACAGCTTTCTGATCACAATATCGTTGTCGTTATCTGTATGTTTACACAGCCTGTCATGATTCCCTTTATAACCCCGGCACAAAGCTCCCAGTGAATTCTTTGTAGATATCTTTCTACTTAATTTCTGATTTTTCGTCAGGTCGCTGAAACTCGACCCTTGTAGTGATCTGTGTAAAATGTGAATGATTCGTAGGCTGAGTTGGTGTAATTATAAACTTTTTTTTCTTGGCAAACCCTTTCTTCGGCTATTCGTCGAGTTATAGTGCTAGTGCATATAAAGCCTTTCCTCTTTTTCCAAAACTTCTGGAATTAATTTTTAGCCCTTTTATTTTCACCTCATTCATTTCAGATGGTATGATGCAGTTGGCCCTTAGTATTCCAGCAGAAGTCTGATTGGCTCCTCAAGTAGTTTACAGAAGGTTTTGTTTCTGAAGTGCATATATTTATTGGCTGTTATAAACTTTAATTACTATCAAGCTTCGTGTTCCTTTTTGTGTTGATCTGGACATTCAAAGATTCTGCCCAGATCAGCACCAAGAGGAATACGACGTTTGATAGTAATTAATGTTTATAACGGCCAAAAAATATATGCACTACAGAAACAAACCCGTCTGTAAACAACGTGAGGGGCCAATCAGACTTCTACTGGAATGCTAAGTTGGTAAGAGGCTAAGGAACAGGGCCAGCTGCAACATACCATCTGAGCTGAATGAGATGAAAATAAAAGGCCTAAAAATTAATTTCATATTTGGAAAAAGAAGAAAGGCTTTATATGCACTAGCACCTTCGAGAGCCTCTTGAAAATCTTGAAGGGATATAACTGTGAATCCCTCAGCTTGTGATAGTTAGCTTTAAACTCTGGTGGGTATCACATTCCAGAGTTTTCCTTCACAAGGTGGTGTTCAGCATTAACACTAACTTCAACCCACCTTCTTCGAACCTATTTGACTCGCATTAATGGACCAACACTTTGCTTGTGGAGGAAGAATTGACAACTGGGGGATTACTGCCTCTGTGTACGCAGCCCCCACGAAATCTAGCTTGCTGGACGTGGATTTATTTTTCTTTGGATATTGCTGTGTAGAAGCACGATTTGCAATAACGAACTAGTTTGGTCGGTACTTCATACTTTTCTCTGTTTTTCGTGACTAGGCAATTGTAAAAGAGCACCAGTACCATAGATTAAAAAAAAGAAGAAGAAAGCAGCAGCCACGTGGCTAGCAGCCTCACACATGAATACTTGCTGAGCAACCTGCGGGTGGGGCGGTACCCATCCGGCGCCAACCCCTCCATAGAGGGCAAAAGGTCTATAACATATATATATATATATATATATATATATATATATATATATATATATATATATATATATGAGTAACTTGACCACGAAGTATATAAAACGTGATGCTATGCAAAGATAAAGGTTTTTGCCACGAAGGAAAAAATGAAAAGCGAGATAGCCAAGAACTTTCGGTCTAGTGCGACCCTTTACTCAGGCACAACTGAGTAAAGGGTCGCACTAGACCGAAAGTTCTTGGCTATCTCGCTTTTCATTTTTTCCTTCGTGGCAAAAACCTTTATTTATATATATATATATATATATATTTATTTATTCCGGAAAAGAATGGCTGCTGAAAACATCACTTTCAGCCGCTCGGGGCGAACTTACACAGAAAGTTTATCGACGGCGTGACAAAGTACCGTATGGCGGTCTTCCTTCCTTATAAACACCAGGGTATTCACCAGTGTCTCTCTCTCTGGTGGACGCCAAAGCCATTCCGTTCCAGCAATTCTTCCGTCCATCCAATCAATACTCTCTCTCGGCCCCCTTTCCATCCCATCAAATATATTCACACTTTTCACATCTTTTCGTTCGGTCTCTCCATTTTACGAAGCAGCTTCAAAACGCTTCGACTGTTTTTCCGAGCACCTCCCTCTCTCTCTCACACTATTCATTTTCATATGTACGTAAAGTTTATCTCGAGTACTTGCCCATTGTTTATTTTTTACTTTACCTGTATTATTTATTATTTCCACTTCACTTCCATGATAAAGTGCCGAGTCAACTATCCTTTAAAACATTGTTACTTTTTATATCTTGCGAGAGAGGAGCAGTATGCGTGTATATCAATTTTATATATCGCCACAAAAGGCATTTCATTTCTCGTTCTTTTTTTTTCATCCATAGAGTTCTTACAGACATATTTGACCTTCAGATTCTGTAAAAAACGATTTGGCACAACCTAATTACCACCATCTGAAAAACCGTTTATAGCCTTACTAAAATGGCAAATTATCAGTTAGCTCACCCTAGAATAGGTACGCATTGCCGTACTAGCCTACCTAGCAAAGAAGCAGATTGTCGTAACCTCCCTAAAAATGCATATTTTCATATAGCTTTCGTAAAATAAATTTTGTGGCATCATTTTACAATGCATATATCCTTAGTCTCACTAACTGCATATCGCCGTAGCCTTCATAAAATGTTATGTTGCAGCATCCCTACAATGCATTTCGTCGTAACCTCTCTAAATTGCAAAGTATCGTAACCTTCCCAAAATACATATTGTCGTAGCCTCCCTCTACGACAAGAGGTCTCAGTTGAATGGCTGCTTCATATTTCGCGTAAAAGAGGTATTTCCAAGCCAGCCAGGGTATATTTACTTTCCCGGGAATAGATGGCGTCGCTGGAAAGACAGAAGGGGAAAGTGGCGATAGAAAGGAGAGAGAGAGAGAGAGAGAGAGAGAGAGAGAGAGAGAGACTGCAAGGCTATAAAAACAAGGGGGAGGAGTGGCCGAGGGGAAGGAAAGAAGTAGTGTGTAAAGGGCAGAAGACTACAAAGCGATGAGAGAGAGAGAGAGAAAAGAGAGAGAGAGAGAGAGAGAGAGAGAGAGAGAGAGAGAGAAGATGCCTAAGGATAATAAAGTTGGAGTGAGGAAGAGAGAGAGATGCTTTGTTATTGTAAGCGGGGCCAACTTCTTTTCAGGCATTGTTTCATGCTTTCAATAGCCATTTTTTTCAGTCCAGAAAAATTAATTGCTGAATTTTTGCTGCTAAAAAGGTTATTCAGAATAGGTGAATAGCTTCTAAAAATTGTAATTAACGTTCCACGGATGCTGTTCCATTAAAACTTGATTTTCGTTTCGTACCTCAACGTTCTTTTGTTCTAAGAGCATGATGCTTTTTTTTTTTTTATTAAGGAACCCATTTCACTGTAATTATTTTTAATGGCCACTATTAAAGCTTCTCTTTAAGAAGTACTACATTTATCCCTGAGTTTAGGTGACAAAAGTTATTCTTAACTCACACACTCCGTTTCCTGATTATCCATTCAAACCAGTGATTTGTGGAAACCAGCTGATCTTTATTGAATATTATTATATACAGTATATATATATATATATATATATATATATATATATATATATATATATATATATATATATATATATATATATATATATATATATATATATATATATACATATATATTATATAATATATATATAAAATATATTATATATATATATGATATATATATATCTATATATATATATATATTATATATATATACACACATATATATATATATATAGTAATATATAATATATACTTATAGTATTATAATGAAAATATGTTAACTATCAAAACAATGTTAAGTTAATTTTGAACTTTACTGGTAACTTACAGTAGAAAAGATGATTCACCAAACTATTGTGGCACTGCATGCCTCATCAGTCTAATTCAGCTGCAGTACATGGTATAGTATCATTAGGCCTAAATTAACGCCAAGAAGCTGCTACCGAACGATCAACAAGTATTGATATTGTTGATAAAGGGCTCTAGCTCTTTTTAGCAACAAGAAAGAGCATACAAGCAGGAAAAATTATGCAAAAGATTCCGTAGCAATTTAAACTCCCAACTGTTTCAGAAATTTCACAGTCTCCCCTCGATTCTTTCCCGGTAAGGTAACACCAGTGTTGATGCAATGGTGACGGAGCGGACTGAAAAGAAGGACACCGTGCATTTTGAACATGGACACTGAGGCAACGAGCATATACATATGTCAAGTGATGACATGGGTGTTGAAGGAGTGATGCTGATGCATACCTGAATTAACCAAAGGTCAGGGAAGAGTAGAACGAGGGATAGGAACAGAAGTTAGGCCTACAATACAACGATTTGGTCAACAATATCGTTTTTCTCTTTGGTGAGGAGATTCATCTGAAATGGATCTGCTAACCATAGACTACTAGTCGAGTATGTTGTTTTGTTGGCAGGCTACTTCCATATGTGGAGTGTATGTCCACAACATGCTTCAACTTTTAGATAAATGCCAATATAGCACAGAACCATTGGTATCAGATGATAGTAGAGCTAAAGAATACAAGTTCTCAGGGTTGTGCAAATCTTCATGTCAAAGTGCATTAATGCTGGTGATTTTTTAATGATTCTTCTTCTTCTTCTTCCCAGCTTGTTCCCATTTTTTATATGGGGTCGCCGTTTCGGATGAGCCGTTTCCATCTATTTCTATCTTGTGCTTCTGCCTCATCAATTCCCTTCTCATGTAAGTCTCTCTCACACAGTCCTTCCATCTCTTTCTTGGTCTCCCTCTTTTTCTTCTTCCATGCACCTCCACCCCCATAGTATGTCTCCCAGCGTGGTCTCATCTACCTCAACAGGTGTCCATACCATCTCAGCCTCCCCTCCTGCACTTTCTTTGATACTTCCACCACCTTTGTTGACCCCCTTATGTAGTCATTTCTGATCCTATCCACTCTTGTTACCCCAGACATCCACCTAAGCATTCTCATTTCTGCATGCCACATCCATCTTCTTCTGCTCTGCTTTTCTCATGCTTGCTGTTTCCGTACCATACAGCATTGCTGTTCTTACCACTGTCTGTGAAATTTTCCTTTTAACCTAAGCGGCACTCTTTTGTCACAAAGAACTCCCGAGGCCGCTCTCCAGTTGTTCCAGCCTGCCTGTACCCGATGTTTTACTTCTTCTTCCATACTTCCTCCAGCGTTAACAAAAGATCCCAAATACTTAAACTATCAAACTCTCCTTATTTGCTCTCCACCAAGCTGAATACTTTCTCTATCATCCCCCTCAGTGGCGGTACACATATATTCTGTCTTGGATCTACTTATTCTCATTCCTCTGTCCTCCAGTACTTGTCTCCATCTTTCCAATTTCACTTCCAGATCTTCCTGCTCTCTGCACACAGAACAATATCATCCGCATACAATATGTTCCATGGTACTGTCTCCCTTACTTCCTCTATTATAACATCCATCACTATGTTAAAGATAAATGGGCTCAGAGGCGACCCCTGGTGTAATCCTACTCTCACCTCAAAACCTTCTGTCTCCCCAACACTGCTCCTCACTCTGGTAAATACATTCCGGTACATCTCTTGTATCAATCGCACATACTTCTCTGCACCATCTTCTCCCTCAGGCTCCTCCATACCTCTTGTCTCGGGACTCGGTCATAAGCCTTTTCAAGGTCAATGAATACCATATGTAGGTCCCTTTGTCTTTCCCCGAATTTCTCCATTATTTGCCTCGCACCAAAATATACCATCTGTTGTTCCCCTTCCCTTCATAAATCCCATCTGCTCTTTACCTATTTGCACTTCTTCTCTCAGTCTAGCATCTATCATCCTTTCCAGTATCTTCAAAGTGTGGGACATCAATTTAATGCCCCTATAATTACCACACTCTTGGACATCGCCTTTCCCTTTAAAATTGGGATCAATATACTCCCACGCCACTCATTTGGTATCTTTTCCTGTTCAAGGATCTTTATCATAAGATCGTACAGTATATCCACTCCTTCATCTCCTAATGCTTTCCATGCCTCCACCGGGATCATGTCTGGTCCGGTTGCCTTCCCATTCTTCATCTTCTTCAGTGCATTTAGTACCTCTTGCCTAGAAACCTCATTACCATGCCAATGTTCACTTGCCCATCCTCTCTTATTAGTCTATTATTTTCTTCATTTAACAACTGTTCGAAATATTCTTTCCATCTCTTCACAATGTCTTCCTCCTTTCTAAGCACTACACCCTCTTGATCCTTTATTTGTTTGATATGTGTTATATCTTTTGTGCTCTTATTTCTAGCCTTTGATAGCTTGATCATTTTCTTTAATCCTTCCTTTTTGTCCCCAGCTCATTATACACATCATCATACGACTTTGCTTTAGCTTGGGCTACCACCTTTTTCACCACCTTGTTTTTCTCTCTGTACCTATTTCTGTCTTCCACTGACTGTGACTCTTCCCATCTTTTCTTTGCCTCCTTCTTATCTTTTACTACTTTCTCAATGTCTTCATCCCACCACCAACTCTCCTTTTCTTCCCATATGATACCAGATGTCTCTCCTAGCAGCTCCTTTCCATGCCTTCTTATTACTGCTGCATTTCGTGCCCACCATTCTTGAACATCTTCAATCCCTATATCAATATCCTCCAAAACCCTCCTCTTAAAACTCTCTCTTCTTATCCCCACCCCTTCCTTCTGTAATTCGTACCATTTAATTTTCCTTATCCCTTTAGCTTTGGTTTTTCTTTCCCTTTTCAACTTCAAGTCCATACATAGCAGCCTGTGTTGGGGGGCTACATGGTCGCCTGGAATAACTTTGCAGTTCTTGACCTCCACAGATTTAATCCTTTTATCTGGGAGAATCTTCCCCCACTCCTATATGTTATTAGGTGTTCCCTTTTCTTCTCAAAGAATGTGTTTACTATTGCCATGTCGAATGACACAGCAAAGTCACTACACTCTCTCCTTCTTGGTTTCTCTCCCCAATTCCATGTCCCCCCATGCACCCGCCCAATCGCCTCATTTTCACTTCCGACATGGCCATTCAAATCTGCCCCAACTATCACCCTCTCATGCTCTTCCAGTTCTTGCATTATTCCATCCATGTCTCTCCAGAAGTTTTCCTTCTCTTCTTCTGTGCAACCAACTTGTGGTGCATATGCGCTTATAATATTCAGAATCTCTCCTCCATAACATATCTTCAATCTGATGATACGGTCATTCTTTCTATGCACTTCTATTACCGAGTTCTTTAGTTCACTAGAACAGTACTATGCCAACTCCATTTCTTCCTTGTTTATTGCTCCACTATAATATAGCTTATATCCATCTCCCAACTCTTTAGCTTTATTTCCTTTCCACCGCATTTCTTGCACACACACAACATCTACTTTCTTTTCTCTCATCAAGTCAGCCAATTCTCTACCTCTCCCAGTCATGGACCCAACATTTAGCTGACATACTCTGAACCCAATGTGAGCTCGCTTCTTTAGCTGCACTCCTGATGCGTAGCCCTCGCCTTACCACAGAGTTAGGGCGATGTCTCTGTGCGTCGTTTACGGAGTACGCCCTAGCATTACCCCTTTCCATATTTCGGCTCATTCCATTTTTTTTTTTTTTTTTTTTTTTTAATGATTACGTTTTGGAATATAGGAAATTATGGGAAAAACCAAAATCTAAATGGAAGATAGTGGGCTAAGTTAGGAAATAGTGAATGAACAGTGAAGTAGATGGAATTTACTAAAATACAATGCTGATGACTATGAAGCCGAAGAGACAGGAATTCTCAAGAGCGATCGAAGTTAATTTGAGTTAGTTTGAGGATAAATGAGAGCTCGAGAAATGGGAACGTTGAGCGTTTAACGGATCTGGGAGAACGCAAGTTTTGAAACTCACAATAGATGACAAACTATAGTATATAATTATTAAGTAAAGACAGTTGGGCCTCGGTAACATCGTCACATAGGCGAAGGCCTTGTAGAGTAGTGAAAGCGTGACTGTAAGGACAGTTAAGATAACTTCCCTTTTATGCAGTGAAGTTGAATCGTTTAATTGGCATGGAAAAGGAAGAAAGAACCTGTTAAGATTAAACATAATATAGAAGAATAACGCGATTATACGAAATGAATGCTAGAAAACACTTCTGCAAATGAACGGTATATAAAGGTTTCCCTTGTAGTTGTCAACATAAACAAAAGGAGAGGCGGTATGATGGTAAAAACGGGCGTCATTCTAAATTTTCAGAAAGGAGGTTGCAAAGAACGTTCGAACAAACCACCTTTAACACCCAGGCAGGAGACAGTGGTGTCAGTAACGTTAAATTCCTCTGAATATGCAAAGCACTTATATACGCAGTGTTGGTAAGTCTTTTCTTATTTTGTAAGTAAACAAGGCTGCAGGGGAGTTCGACGCAAGGAATGGAATGTAAAATTTAGAGCAAAGGCCAAGCCCTGGGATCTATGAGGTCATTCAGGGCTGAAAGGGGAAATTGAAAGTAACAAGGCTTGAAAGGCGTAACAGGAGGAAACCCCCCTCTAGATATACTATAAAACAATTGTTAAAAGGGGTGGAAAGCAAGGTGGAAGAAAGTGAATATGAACGGATGTACAGTAAAATGAAACGGAGTTGTAGCCAAGGGCCGAAGAGACTCTGCAAAGAACCGTAAGTAACCAATGCCTACAGCCATCGCCATCTTGAATTCAAGATGGCGATGCTACAGCACCGTGTAAGGCGTGCTGACGGCACTATCCTATTACGTTTTTTTTTTTCTTCGCCGCAAGGGGTTCGTTTTTGGTGACAGTCTCAGACGATGAAAATGGTTTCGAATTATTCTTGCTTTTCTACAAAAAAAAGGTTAACCAAAGCTGGAATGGTAATATCACCCGATATATGTACTTGAAATTTGTTCTGTCGTCGTTTTGGCATAAAAAAATCTCCCTCCCTCTCTCTCTCTTTTTAAAAAAGACATTTGATTCCCCAGGGGCTAGTACTAAACACGGCAACACAGTGTAGATGAATCACTGTTTTGTCGCGTTTAGTACTCGCCCTTGGGGATCAAATGATGCTAAGCGAATTGGTTATTTCAAATTTTATAGCGCTTTTTTAAAAACGCATAGATATTTGGTTGTATATATGTTTCGCAAAACCGCCTTTTACCTTCAGAAGAGGAGCTGAAATAGCTGAGAGACAAGTAAATTGGAGAAATAGTTTTCAATTTTGATTTGTTGTGCAGACGAAACAAGTTTCGAGCGAAAATTTTCATTTAAAAAAAAAAGTGTTTTACTTGAAAAATTTTCTTAGTTCATTATTTTTGGTGATTATTTGTGCCATTTTTACATCACAGAAAGGACTTGCAATTTGTTGTAAATTAAAGTTCTTAAGAACTGCCTGTTCATAAACATTATTCTTAATCTACACCAGAAAAAAAATCCCGAACCTCCGTGCCGATTGGAAATATATCAACACAGCAGTAACAAACAGGAATTTGTAGCCATGGAAATAAAACAAAATATGAATAAGTCTACAACCCTGTATCTTTTACTCTTCAATACCATAGGAGGCCATAAAACTCTGCATTTTCACAAGTGCTGACATGGCGCTGTTTTTCTCGTTTTCACTTTCGTTTTTCTTTTATTTCACTGGACGCGATGCAAGTTGAATTCTAGTGATTTCTATTCCCACACGACAGAACAGACTTGGCGGCGTTGTTTAGTTCTAAAAAAAGCGATTGTATCTGGATGCAGTTTCCTGTTGAGTGTATGTGTATGTGTGTGTGTGTGAGGATGTGGTCGACCCAGTCTTCCCCCAGTCCGTAAACTTTCTTCCACCCGCTCTGCTTGTGTCGTCCAACACAGACTTTTTTTTTTTTTAAAAAGGCTTGCCACTGCGCTGGTATCTCCCTCGCCTTTCCATGTCGGCGTCCTATGTTCATGTAATAAAAAAAGAGGGGGAAAAAAAAGCAGAATTTCAGGTTTGACACAACGGGTGAATTTGTTTCCCTTTTGAGTCTGCCTCGGAAGCATCGCGTTCGCATTTATTTCTCTATTTTCTCTCTCAACATTCCGACATTTTCTTGCTCCTAAATTCAGCCAGAATTTTCAATTTCTGCCGTCGTTCCATGTATGTAGGTAAAACAATTCTGATGAAATCTTACTTCTCGCAAAGGGCAGAGGGAATCTATATTCTGGGTTCATATGAAACAAAATTCAATATAAGGGTGCTACAATTTTCCCCACCTATTTGCTCATCTGATGACGATGGGACACAGTTGCTGGTTACGAACGAGACAGACCTTAACCCGTGAGAATCCAATGGTAACTCCATTTGCATGCTATATCTAATCTATTCCTATGCAAATACTAATTAAAAACCAACCTACTTCATTCTAGAAATACAAAGAATATATTTATCTATCCATCTATATATAATATATATATATATAATATATATATATATATATATATATATATATATATATATATATATTATAAGTGTTTGATAGTATAGTCATGAATTATTTTATAAACTACTTTATTATGCCCACAAATATGGAGCAACAACTACCCCCGAGTATCGAAATCCCAATGACAAGTGTATATATATATATATATATATATATATATATATAATATATATATATATATATATATATATATATATATATTTAACTGGTAAAAATGTTTTGCTACAACAAGATTTCATCTAATAGAAGGAGCCCATAAAAACGTCAAAATATAAAGAGTAAGTACTATATTTTAGAGGCTGCTGTCTCTCTGGTTTTTCAGGTAAGTAATGTATGAGTAAAGTTACAGAAAAGTAGGTATTTATACCAAGAGGTCTATCCACAAGTAGCACGTTTTTCTAAGTCACCCCTTCTGGTGATTCTTCTTTAATCTTCCTAAGAGCTGGTGTGAAGAAGATTTCATCAATGATATCTGAAACCCAGGCGTCCTTTGAGATGTTCATTACCTGTCTTTGATCAAAGCTGCCTCTATCATTTGGCTCTTGTACCGACAATTGCTCTTATAAATTATACGAGACAAATTCCATTTTATTTTGTGGTTGTGGTTATTTATATGGTTAAAAATTAGCTGAGCTCGGTTGTCCATAACTAACTGACCGTTTATGTTGTATTAATCTCTGGGGTAGTGATTTTCCTGTAAAAACCGATGTAAGATTGGTCACAGTCCTGGCATGGAATTTCGTAAACCCCTGTGTCCTCGGGGGATGTCCTTTGTTGGACGTTAATCAGGGATTTGGCTAAGGTATCTGGGTAGGTAAAGGCAAAAGGGTGAGATTTTCCAAGGGTCTGGGTCACAATCTTAATCCTGTCCAGGTGAGGGATTTTTATTTTACTGTTGGGTGTCTCACTGGTCTTGTCTTGAGGGGGTCGGTAGAAAATTACATCTGCTTTATGGATTGCTTTCTAAAGTATATGATCAGGATACTTTAAGGACAAAAGCTGCTTACGTATTAGTTCAAATTCCTTTTTCAAGAAATCTGTGGAAGAAATTCGTAAGGTTCTTAAAAATAGGTTGCTGGCTACGCCTATCTTGATAGAAATGTCTTGATAACTGAAGTAGTGAATGTATGAAAGAGAGAATATTGGTTTTCTGCATATGGTAAATTTGTTTTCTGTCGTGTCTCTAATTTTTAAAGCATCAAGGAAAGGAATTTTGCTGTCTGTCCCCCATTCAACTTTAAATGTGATGCTGGGCACTAATGCGTTTAATTTTGAAAGGAATTCGTTGAACTTGCCCCATCAATTATCCCAAAATGTTAGAATATCATCTACATATCTCATCCACAGCATGTATTTGGGTTTTATTGCATTTATTACTACAGTTTCAAAGTATTCCATGTATAGATTGGCTAAAACAGACTTTAAAGGGCTACCCATGCTACACCCGAATCTTTGCTTATAGAATGATTTCCCGAATGAAAATACGTTATTAGATACACATAATTCAATTAACTTTATTATTTTGTCAAGAGCCAGTGGGAAATGATCTGAAAAGGGGGCTAATTTTTCCCTCAAAAACTGTAGAACGTCCTGTACAAATACTTTTATGAATAGGGAATCTACGTTAAGGCTTAAAAGTTTTATGTTGTGAAGTGGTATAGTATGTGCTTCTCTGAATTTGTAACAAAAATTTTCAGAATGTTTAATGTGACTGGGAGAAAAAGTGCCTAAGAAAGGGGAAAGGAGGCCAGCTAACCATTTATGTGTGTGTATATTATAATATAATCATAATATATATATATATATATATATATATATATATATATATATATATATATATAGTATATATATATATATAGGTGAGTGTGATATGGCGTGTGTTACGGTCACTATGAAGCATTTTAAATTGCATAGAGACCTATTATGTTATCGACTATTCTAACAAAATGTCACAATAACATGTTGCTTCATTTCATCATTTCATTAAAGAAAACTCGCACAATTCTTCCGTAAAATATTGGAATACTATTAGTACAAGAGTCTACAGATGATGAAACAATCCGTCAACGACAGCATATTCAATAAACATCCGAGTCTAAAGAGTTTGCAGTACTAATGATGTCATTTGTCAAAGGACACAGGGCCATCTGTTTATTTGCCCGCTTTAATTAAAGTGTCCTGCTACTAAAAACAAAAAGAGAAACAACCTGAAAAATGAGTAGCTGTTGATTATGGCCATTCATTTTTCTACTACAAGATATATGTTTAACCTGCGTCGTTTTTAGAATTTCTATGATGTATACCGTAACATATATCTTTTGGAATATTTGAATTTACTTCCCTGCGATAAAAATAGTTAACTTCAGCTTAATAACTATTCAGTCTTGTACTGGTAATTGAATTTCTATTAGTGATAACGAAGAAATAACAAAAAAATTAACACTTCCTTTTGTCTTTTCTAGGTTAAAATCATGAACCTATACAGTTATCCGAAGAGCTTTCTGAATTATTTGTTTTCTGTAAAAGAGAACTTTTGAGACGACTTTTTGTCTGTCCGTCCGCCCTCAGATCTTAAAAAATACTGAGGCTAGAGGGCTGCAAATTAGCATGCTGATCATCCACCCTCCAATCATCAAGGATATCAAACTACAGCCATCTAGCCTCAGTAGTTTTTATTATAAAGTTAAATTTAGCCATGATCGTGCGTCTGTCACTGTTATGAGTGCCAACAATACAAGCAAAAACCGTGCTGTGGCTGTTAAGTTTCATGGGCCGCCGCTGAGAGTTTCATATAGCATTATACGCTTTACAGTAAACATTGATTTCGGCGTATCTTTTACTTGTCAGTATCACGTAGGGATGTAAAATGGAAGTCATTTGTACTCGCACGCAAGTGTTGCGGAAATACGTGTAGTACATCAATTTATTCGTTTCTCTTATACTACATGATCACATTAGAGACCTTTTTGAATGGCAACTCACCAACCTGAAGGACAACCAAAACTTTCAAAGCCTTTAATGTGTAACCTGAAATGTTTTAGCTTTTGTATTGTAGGTCATAGAAAAACTAGGAAGCGCCTATCAACCACATTCTTTCCCTTCATGAGTATAACGTATCAGTATGCATTAAAAGAAAAAATTCATATATTTTTGGTTTTGTTTGTTTGTTTGTATGGTGTATTTACGTTGCATGGAACCAGTGGTTATTCAGCAACGGGACCAACGGCTTTACGTGACTTCCTAACCACGTCGAGAGTGGACTTCTATCACCAGAAATACACATCTCTCACACCTGAATGAAATGCTCGAGAACCGAACTCGCGGCCACCGAGGTGGCAGGCCAGGACCATACCGATCACGCCACTGAGGCGCTTTCAAGTGGTCTTTGCTTCCCAAACACGCTTCCACAGAAGTGGACGCTATGTGGAATAATGCGAAATAAATGGGAAGCATAAATAGGATGGCTGAATACGCTCACAAGGGCCGACTGACTTGAAATTCAAACCTTCAAAGAAAATGGCGTTCATTCCAAAGGAAGTAATGGAATATAATGGGAAATACAGAAAGAAGAGATCAGTTATTAGAAAAGAAAATTTAATTAACAGATTAATAAATGAATAGATAAAAATTATTTTAGGGTAGTAAAAATGCGTTGCATCAAAGTGAGGATTAAAGGACCTCTGGAACTGAGAACTTCTATGGAACTCCAAAGTTCTACAGCGAGTCACGCTCACTACATATGGCGCCGTTCTTCCGCAGCACCAATATCCAGTTAAAAATATGTTCAGTTAAAAAAAGATACGAAATAAGAGAATAAATATTTACCCACATAGAATAGAAAGCTCGACTACATAACACTGACAGAAAAAATGTTTCAAACTTTTATATGAAAGGAATGAAAGAGCTTTTGCACTGGCAACGAGGCATTTTGACACTTCACCAGGAGCAGTAAACTGATGCTGTGTCAAAAGAGCTGTGAATATCAGAACGACAAATCACAAGCTCTAAAAGAAACAAGCGCCTCAGTGGCGTGGTTGGTATGGTGTTGGCGTCCTACCTCGGTGGTCGCGGGTTCGATTCTCGGCCATTCCGTTGAAGAGTGAGAGGTACGTATTTCTGGTGATAGAATTTCACTCTTGACGTGGTTCGGAAGCCACGTAAAAACGCCATACAAAGTAACGTAATAATACCATACAAACAAAAGATACACTGACCTTTAGAAAGGGGAACTTCAAGTTATATCTAACGAAGGGTCAACTCATGACTGGCATTGTGTGGCAGCATTGTATAAAAATGGATTCCTAGATACTGCCGACACCCTGGAAGGAAATAGTAATTCAGCAACAAACCATCACAATCTGGTTATTTTGCATGTTTATTAATATCGGAAAATGTAAAAGTTATTGTCTGCGATAAATAAAACAGAATTAAGAAGGAAAAAATAGCCTCGCAGAAACTCGGGCATTCTTAGGAATTATCACCGAAAATTGTCTTTTATGGTCTTACTGTGTCAAGCCGCATCTGATGTACTGTCTTTGCGGGGGGGGGGGGGGGAAAGGCGGGGGGGGGGGGGGTGCGGGGGGAAAGGAGATTCATGAAAGTTCAAGCTTAAAAGGGCGGACAGAGCTGAATTTCTACCAACAATAGCAGTCCAAGAAACCCTAGTCATTATGCAAATCTTACTATAAAATTAACAGTCATAACAATACTCTATGCAAACTAGACTTCCAGTCAAATAACAGTAGTTAGAAAAATCTAGCTCATGATTACGTCAAAGGGAAGTTATGGATACCCCAGTTAATAATTGGTATATTTATACACACGTGTATATATATATATATATATATATATATATATATATATATATATATATATAATAATATATATAATATATATATATATATATATATATAAATATATATATATATATATATATATATATATATATATATATATATATATATATATATCAAACCTAGCTTACTTTTGGACAAAAACATTCGGACATGGTCATTTGCTCACCCTATCGTCCATGCCGAAAGAAAAGATCTAAAACGGTTTCCGTGTTTTTAACACCAACAGCAATGTTCGTGCTCTTTTGTTTATATGGATTTAAGAGCAGGGGAGGTCGGTGAATTCTGTGTCTATATGCTCTGAGAAACTCGGATATGAATGAAAAAGTTGGAATTGGAAACTTAGCAAATGGAACTGGAGAAGAACGCGAGTTTCCGTGAATGGCCACTGTGATGACTGATTACACCGAAAGTGGATTTGTTGTAAAAATCCACAATTATATATTAAAGTATATTACTATGTAAAATTTTAATCTACACTGATGAGGAACACCGGTCAGGTGTTCGAAAGTCTATGTTTCTTCACATAGTAATATACTTTGATATATAATTGTGGATTTTTTTTTTATTTTTTTATAAAAGATTGTTCTTCAGGAGACTGTGAATTTCATAACAAAGAAAGAGGATTGATATCATACTTATACATACTCATAACTTTATGGGTAAAGGAAATTTTTAAGGATGACTTCATTTGCTTCTAAATTGGTGAAGATTTTGTTTTCGTTTGGAACATATTAGTATAGAAATCGATGACCACCTGAGGACGATGACGGCATATTGCAGTAATAAGGCATAAACCATCGCTAACGATTCCAAAAGTTTTGAAATGGAACGAGATCTATGGAACAAAAAGAGAGAAGTGCAGAAAATGCACAGTACAAAGATGACAACGCAAATTGTGAAATTCATAACCTATTCAGTCTTAGTTTTGGTAAGAGCTCGCATACTTAAAATTAAATCACCGCAAATTAGTCACAATAAATCTAGCTGTAAGCGAGATTTATTTTTTGTTCGATGTGACGTCAGAAGCGGAGAAACCGCAGCAAAGTTCTGACTTTTCTCGCTGTTTCTACGCTTCTGACGCCACATCGGACAAAGTTCGTCGACCAAAACTCGACCGTGTGGACGGGGCCATAGAGATTCAGAAAAGCTTGCTTGCTAAGGAGGAGCGTGACAAGGAATAGAGAAAGGCATTTTATGTCCATTTTTTTCCTGAGTGGCAGGATGTCAAAAATCCAATAGACGATTGTCAAAATAAGAAGATAAGGAATATGGCTGAATGTGCGATCTTGTAAGCAGTAGAACAATGCATTTGCTTCATGGCCCTTTCAACTTTTCGTTTTGCTCAGAATCTCATAAAATTCTGATATTTTTTTGGAGAATAATCTCCAGCAGGATCGTTTTACATTTTAGTTGGCTGTTGTCGAAATACCTGATTTGCTTACAAAGACTTGAGGTCACAACAACAGTAAACCACAGAGTAACAGGGAACCTCGATTTTGCAATAAGATATTGCCACCAATATCACAGTGGAATCAATAGTTGAATATATACTAACAAAACTTGAGCAGTGTGTTGCGATGGACAGAGTTAAAACAATACAGTTAAATCAAATACAACAATAACTTTGAATCAAATGAGAATGATAATGTAGACAGCCACGTCTCAGCATACAAACAATACCAAAATTTCATTAATACGTTCGACAGAATCATTACCAATCAAGAGCAAGGAATAAAACAACCAAAGTGGCAGTTTCACCTTCTCTTTCTCTCTCTCTCTCTCTCTCTCTCTCAAACGGGTTACACTCCAAACTCGATGATTAACTTCATGCCATGGTCCATCATTGCTGAAAATGGAATCTCTCCCACCAACGGCCTCGGAGATTTCGCAACCCCAACTTCATTTTAAGTTCATTTTTGATACCATGGCTTCTTTTACTTTCCTCTCCACCAAAGTAAAACTCACACCAACCCTGCTTTTTCAGAGGTTGCGAGGTTTCTTTCATTTGTTCTTGAGCTTTATACTCGTATTCACTGGGGTTTATTATTTAATTTAACGCTCTTTAACGTTACCAGTTCTCACTACACCTATTGTTTATACTTCGTTTTCTGCTGAATAATCTTTTATAATCTTTTTTAATCTTCATTAACCTTATTCATTTCGTTTAATTTCTTTAACAGTTTCTGAATAATATCAATATCTTATTAATTCAAAGCTTTCCTCGTTTTAACACGAATATGCTAATGTAATGATTTCGACCTTCTTCGTCCAGGCATATTCCTTAGAGACATCTGATATGGAATTACCTTCTTGCATTCCGATTCCCATTCCATGCATCTGAATGGCTGTTCATTCACTATGATCAGCTATCGAGAATAGAATCTATCAGGTTCATTGCACAAATAGTTTATTTATATTTGTCTATATTTACAAGCACTTATTTGTTCATTTTTCTACTTTATTCTTTCTATTCATTTCTTAGTTTTCTGTAAGAGAAAAACCATTGGGATGGCTATTTGTCCGTCCGCCCTCAGATCTTAAGAACTACTGAGGCTAGAGGGCTGCAAATTAGTATCTTGATCATCCACCCTCAAGTCATCAAACATATCAAATTGCACCCCTCTGACCTTCATAAATTTGATTTTATCTAAGGTTAAAGTTAGCCATGATCGTGCATCTGGCACCACATTAAGTGCCAACAACACAGTTCCATTGGCCGCGACTGAGAGTTTCATGGGCAGTGGCTTAGATTTTCATACAGCATTATACACTGTACAGAAAACTCGATTGCACCGAAGAAACCGACGCATTTTTTACTTGTTTTTGTATTGATCCCACACCATTCGGAGTCTATTTCATTCATATTCACTCTCTGAATTTTCTCATACGCTACCTCCACCATTAAACACACCAGCAAAAAAAAAAGAAAAAAAAAAAGAGAGAGAGAGAGAGAGAGAGAGAGAGAGAGAGAGAGAGAGAGAGAGAGAGCGTGTGTGCGTTCGAAGTGTGTTCGGATCTCGTGTACATGTTTTGTAGTCTTTGTATGATGGGAAATCCTGCTCCCCTCTTCATCTCTCCTGTTAATTAATAAACTAATTAGTGCCATTATTCTTAATGACGCAAATTAATTTGGGAATAAAGTTTTTAACTCATTAATGAGCCCTTCATGTAACGGAACCAATTTTTGATTTATGTTGGAATAATACAGCGATCAATCATTTTCAGTACAGCGAGCAAAGCTGGGAGGTTTTTAGAAGTGCGTAGGCCGATGGGGCAGGAACGCTAAGCCTTCAAATAACAGTCGCTAGACAGTGCAAGCCGAGGATCACTGATTTCCATATATTCGGTGGGGGAAGAGGTGGCCTGACGGGTAAGGCAATTTCCCTCCAAATAGGGGCTAGCCTCTGCTACCCGATGATAAAAGACTCAATCCTAGTCATCATCAAAGACTACTCTCATTTACATCGAGCATTTTTCATACGGCGCGGACACATTAAAAACGATTATGCGAAAGCGTGAGTTCGAACGGAGATACGAACAGTGAGGCGGAGAATAGCCACGATATTGATATTCGGTGTCAATTTATACCTTGTATTGTGCATTCCAGTCATTTTCCGCCGTGGTCTGCAGCCACGCCTCTCCACGCTGAGAGAGACATAACCCAACAAGAACAAAATACACAGAAGCTAGATTTATACTTTCCATGTTGGAATATCAAGCAAGTACGTCGCATCAATTATATTTTCATTTCCATGAATAGGTGTGTTTGTGAAAGAAAATGTATCATTATAGTATTGTAATGTAAGAATAGGCCTGTGATAAAACTATATGTCCGTGCCTTAATAATACTAAACTATGTATGTTAGGAATAAACTTATGAAGAAGAAAAATATTTGGACTTTCAAAATATAATGTCATTATAGTCACATACTCTTATAAGACTAGGCCTATAGCATGGAAGATTCTTGACTTTCTACGTATACTCTAGGCAAAGGCCTTCGCTAAAAAAGGATATTTTGACTTGCTCTCTTGTAATTACGTTATGTGTCATTATCTGCCTATGTTAATCTCTTTTATAAGTTCAGCAAAGCTTTTGAGTGACCATAGTACCATACTATTATTTCTTATTATCTTCAACGTTATTAGTTTTTTTTTTTTTCTCTATCTTTGTGCCTAATAGTGTGGGTGGGTGAAAATATGCAGGAACTAGGTGTTCGCTCGCTAATGACAGCCTTGTTCGCTTTTGGTTAAGTTGGCTAGTGCAGTGGTTCGCAACCGTTTTTGGCTCTTGCACCTTTTCACCATAAGTCAGAATGCCATTATCACACCCCCCCCCCCCCCCCCCCGACCCCCCCCCCCCCCCGCCCCGACCCCTTTCCCACATTGTCTGCCTCAAAAGGTGCATTCCAAATAATATGCAACAAAATATTAACAGAAACACACAAGCTAGCGGAAAGAAAGCCTACAGTAGCCTCTCAGAAGTGCGGACCAATGCACACTGTTTTGTGCAGAGCTAGTTTGAACCTGCCAATCTGTGGTCACAAACGCCACCCCCTCCCCGCCGAAACTCTGAAATTCTTCCTAAGGGGGAATTCCCCTCTGGTTGAGAACCACTGGTCTAGCGCATTCTTGCCCTTAAGAGGGCCCTTTGCATTAACAGACGGCCTGTCGGCTGCCGTTTGTCTCTTTTGCCTTCACACTATTCAGACAGAATGTGGATTCCAACTAAGATATCTTAGTTGCCTGTCTAGAGCAAGAAGAGTAAGTGACTCCTCCCACAATTTCTGTCTCGTCTTGAAGACTTAACGACAGTCATTTCCGACATGTAGTTTGGTTGTTGACTCCCTTTACACAAGGATTTTGGTCGCTTCGACATACCTTTCAGGCAGGTATGCACAGACCGTCTGTTAATGTAAAGGACCCTTTAGGCTGTGGATACACTAAAAGCGAGCGAGCGAGAGGGTGAGGAAGTGAGCTTGACATCACACAGCCTCAACCAAGTCGCGAAGAAGGCATCGTTCACAAGCAAGTTCGTTCCTAGTCACGTCATGGGTGCTTCAGCTACATTATGTAGTTGGATCACATAAAAACCTTTCAAATTTCCACTCCTCCCTTCTGTTACGTATCCCAGTGATTAAATATTCAAACACAAGTACTAAGAAATAATAATATAGACCTTAGTCTTGACAAAAACAGAGAATGAACCATTTCTGCTGAATGCGTTACGAGGCAGGATGACTGCAGCGTAAGGGAAAATATACCTTATATCAACAAGCCCAACCACCCTCTTTACCATAGGTCTAGGTCTATGTATGCAATCTATAGAAAATAAGAGGGTAAAGGAGGTTTGAAAGATGTAACAAGGAAAACCTCGCAGTTGCACTATGAAACAATTGTTAGGAAAGGATGGAAAGTATAAGATGGAAGAAAGATAATATGAACGTAGGTACAGCAGAAGGAATGAAAGGGGATGCAGCTGGTGGCCGAAGGGACGCTGCAATGAACCTTAAGTAATGCCTACGGCGCACCACGTGATGTGCAATGATGGCCCTACTCCCCATACGGAATTTCATAATTCATAAGAGTACATAAATATAATGATAAGATTTAGTATTAGCACTAATATATCACTGCAATTAATATATCATAATAGATATGATTCTGTCATAAACATTACGGAAGTATATATAGTGAATTTTTTTTTTTTTTTGTTTTTTTTTTTTTTTTTTTTTTAACAATTCCAAGGGCCTCTTTTTGAATAGGCCCTGTACTCTGCTATGCAGCACATGACTTCAAAGACGACCAAAATGCCCACTAAGGCCCCGTCCACACGGTCGAGCTTTGGTCGACGAACTTTGTCCGATGTGACGTCAGAAGCGGAGAAACAGCGGGAAAAGTCAGAACTTTGACGTCAGAAGTTTCTCCGCTTCTGACGTCACATCGAACAAAGTTCGTCGAGCAAAGCTCGGCCGTGTGGACGGGCCCTTACAGTATTCAGGTACAATCTATTACCATTTAGGCAAGGCATAATTATAGGCACTAAGAAAATGCAAAAGGCAGTAATATAATATTCTCGCTGGAAATTCCGAGCTGGGAAATACTGAGTTAATAAGTTCATTTCTTATCCATAAATTCCAATTATAATATAACTGTATAGCATTGTTTATTTGCTATATGAATGACTTATGAGAAACGTTCTAGTCTTTAATCTTTTATCCCATACCTCAGAGTATGTTTTTTTGATAAAAGCTACAAACGTGAGTTATTTTTTGTTGTATTCTACATGAAATTGCGCACATTTCCATATATAACACTTATGTAAGGCCTAATAGAAAATTTTGCGAAAATTACGACAAGGTAACTAAAGAATTTCTGAGTTAAAATTTAAATATTTTTTATTACTTTTCATGTTACATTAATCAATCTACTAAAAATTTAGGCGATTTTCTAATTGATTTTTGAATTAAAAATTAGGTATCATATCCGCACTCTCAAAAAGGGAGATCCTGGGAGAGCTCGCAGCTATGGGAAAAAGTGCTTGAAGATTCTCAGGTTGAAGCTGGAGACAAAGAAAGATCACTACCCTCAATATTACTGTGAATACATATTTGTGAAAGAACTGCTTACTTTTATTAAAGTTGAATTTTCGGTATTAGTAGCTAGGTTAAATAAAACTAGGGAAGCTTCCTACAGCACTGGATACTGAATACCTATTGGATTTTATAAAATGATAATTGGACGAAAACTGCGTTTGCTATAATTTCTAATTATCGAGAGATTACTGGCATTCGTATGAATAATAATTAAACTGGCCAAATACGGAATAAATTACCATTCTTGTAAGTGCAAAAGGGAACGTAACATCTCACTATTCATTACTTTTGAGGCAACCCACATTTCAACAAATATTTGTCATTACTTTCAGAGGTGGCTGGCAGCTTGACGACAATAAATATTATGTAGCAAGTCTGAGCGGCATCGTTGAATGTCATATTCGATCCGAATGAAAAATGACATCATAAGAAATGTTTCTCTCTCAAATATCTCTTTTGACTTAATTAATACTGCTACCAAGTTGAGGGCGGCGAAAAAGTGTTCGCAAGACCATAAGTAAATATCACGATCGCCGAAAGTTCAAAGTCTTGCAGACGTTATTGTTTTTTCCATAAAATTTAAAGCTTACTGTAGAAAATTACAATAAATGATTAGAAGAAAACGTAGGCACCCCGAGCACTAACAACACTGCTTCTCGAAACGTGTATTAGTTTTCTAATAATACACACACAAACACACACAATAATGCGCATTTCGCTTTATTTTTCCAATTTTTTCCTGGTTCAATTTGTCCTGGCATAATATATATTAGATATATATATATATATATATATATATATATATATATATACACACACATACATAATGTACATACATACATACATCATAGTAAGTGTTTACATAATAAAAATATGGAATGTTAGTCCTATATATAAAAGTCTAAAACTAAAGAGGTCAACCAGATTGCTTGCAGGAATGTGATCAGACTAGAGACGCTAAAGATGACGTATACAATAAGTATGTAGGCTAAGATAACATGCCGTCACCTGTAGTCACTCAATTGTTTATAAACATTAGTCCAAGCTCCCTGCTTGAGACAACTACCGCCTACGTGATCTGTAGCGTGTCTCATTTGATTGTGTGTTCGTATGTAACTATGTCATCTGATAGTATGTTCATATGTTTCGAACTACTGTCTGTTCCTTCATAACTTTGCTTTTAACAGAGATGGTAGACAGGCAGAACAGAGTTAGCTATCGTCATTAGAAGACCTGTACCTCTTTACCTAAGCTTTATCATGTAGAGGAATAGATTAGCCATCATCATTGGCAGAAGCGATCAAGCTATCGTTATTAGAAGACTTGAACAATCATATCTGATCTTCAGCATGTAAAACTTCAGAAGAAATTATATCTATTTTTTATACTTAGTGTTTCTACAAGAACCTCACCGAACCATGAGTTTAACACATCGTCGTAAAGATAATACCGACTTCGTAAGTGATCTACAAAACCCCAGACACTCCATGAAGAGGAAGTGCAATACCAACCGACTTAGAGTATAGATTATCGCTAGTCTAACATTACCTCATAGGGCGCCTTATCATACAAGGCACAAGCCCTAATATTGGTGGCAGCGGTGGGATTTTTCCTATGAAACACACGACCGTATAAAGTAATCAGAGCAGGTTTTCGTTTTTTTTTTTTTAATACATAAGTTATTATAAGTAGTGGTGGATAAAGCCCGACTGTACGCCGCCGTAAAAAATTAGAATATCTTGTTATTTTTTCCTTACTACAAGTAATATCCTGTATTTACGGACTCACCGTCTGTTGTTCGAACTTCTCTAATGAGAAGTCCGGATAAGCGAGCGCTTTCAGATACCGCTCATAGGTTATAAAAAACATTGATCTGTATCTAGTGTATTGTAAGATTCATCTAGGGGTATACAAAATATTATCTTACATCCTGCAAATAAGGCGTGTGATCAAAAGGAAAATCCTATAAACCTTCAAAAACATAGTAAATCCGTTTGAACAAAAATGAGACAGTTAATCAAATAATAACTTATATAAAGGAACTATACATTTGTCTCATAAATCGTAACATTGTTCAAATGACCCAACAGAATTCTCCCACAACCGCAGTCGTACTTTGCACGCAAAATCTCGAGAAGCATGCACCCTCGAATGTCTTAGTGCGTGTAAAAAGACTTTGCTGGGAAATGAAATTTTAATCCTTCCCGACACTCTGAAATATAACGATTTCCGCGAACAAAGCTCTAAAAGTATACATATCGTGGATACGGAAGTTATAAATATCGCATTTTTTTATTGTTGCTAATTTTAATCACGCCCGACCGGTCGTGGATGAATCTCTCTGATAATCTATCTAAAGTAATATCCGTAAAGTCATTCAAGTAGAGGTGATTCAGCAGAATTTTTTTTTTTATTTTCTACCTGAATACCAGGAAGTTTCTCCACTAGCGAGTGATCTCTGGGAGAAAAAACGGATGTAATTTAACACAAAATACGGTCTAAGGACAAACATAAAGCTATATACGTACCTTCGTATAGACTCTCACTGCAATTTCAAAATAGAGATAAATGACGAGGTTGAAAAATGTTAGTAATAGGAGCCATTAGGAAATCAAATAAGCCCATATAATTTTCCCTCAAAACGTCATGCCATAAAAGATCGGACTTGGCGTATCTGCGTAGATTCTGTCGCTTAAACAAGGAAACGACTTCCGATAGTTTCCAGTGCGATGTACCGACGACATCTTATCTCTGTTAGGTTAGAATAAATTTTTTTTTTTTTCACCAACTTGGACTTACTTAAATGCTTTTACCAGATACCATTACCTAAGTGATTGTGACCTCATACACCGTTTTCAGCACACCCAGGGGACATTATCAATTTTTTATGGTTATGCCATCCGGCTTTACGTTGCGCCCCAAATTACAATATAGTGTTTGGAGACTTTAGGGGATAACCTACATGCCTATATGGATGATCTTGTAATCTTTTCTAATACCTTAGAAGTACATTCACATAACTAGAGCTAGTCTCAGAGTAAAATATCTAAAGTGGAGTTTTTTTTTAAAACCGAACATGTTTATCTAGGTTTTATGTGTCTAGTCAAGGTCTTAAAGTAGTCCGTGGTAAGGTGTCGGCTATTCATAACTTCCGGTACTTATTAACGTAAAAGGGGGATACAGCACTTTTGCGCTGTAGTGGGTATTACAATCGTATGTAAAAATGTAACTCTTCAATCATGACAGCTCCTTTAACAGATCTTACGAAGAAGAGCGTAGATTTATTATGTTCTGGAAAAGCAATCCAAACCAGGCGTTCGATATCTTAAAAGCGGAAAATGCAGCTTACCTAACTTAAAAATCCCTGATTTAAATAAGGAATTTTTTTTTTATTGCAACAGACGCCTCAGACCAAGGGTAAGAGGGATACTACTCAGTAATATGATAAACAGTTCTTCCCTATAGCTTTTTATTCACGTAAACTAAAGCCCTCTGAAGTAAATATGCAGTAATAAGCAAGGAAGGGCTAGGTATCTTTAACTCACTAGACATTTTAAGTTCATATCTATGGCTATCCTGATAAGTCCTTACTGAACATGAGTCCTTACCGAGTTTTTCAAAGGCTTTAATCACAGTCCAAAAGGAACTCGGTGACAAATGATCATTCAGGTTATTGGAGCCAAGATAAGATATCTACCTGGCAAAGCAAATATCATAGCTGACGCATTATCCCGCAATCCCGCACCACACGCAAAGAACCATTAATTGGACTAAAAGATATAGAAACATCCGTACCTATTGTTAAAACCGTATCTAAAACAAGAACATTCCTTAAACCAAAGAGATCGCGAGCATTGAATATCTGGGTCGGAGCGCAGAACTGTTACAAACTGAACAAAGCAAGAGTCAACAGACATACCAAAACAATAAACATTTCGAACGGAACAGAGTCAGCAGCAATAAACATCAAACAATAAACATTTCGAAACGGAAACAGGGTCAGTGGCTAAGCAAAAACAATAAACACTTTTGAGCAGAAACCCTAAAGCAAAAGTACATTTAAAGTAGTGTATAAGAATAATGTAATCAAATGTAATATTATATGTAGGTCTGTGACGAGGAAACCCGAAGAACACAGCAGATGACTAACGACCAGGTAGTAATAATAATCTCTTTCATACCAATCGTCATAAACTGGTTGCATTCCGTCATCCAGGGTTCTCTACTATGTCACAGAAAGCCAAATCACTATTTTACTGGCCTACAATGCTTACAGATATAAAAAGCACATAACTAATTGTAACACGTGTCATGAAAACAAGGGATACACTAAGACACCTGTCAGTTTAAGGGCCTATCCTGTGCCAAATCAATCCTTGAAAGAATATACGTAGAATTATTAACAGAATTACGAGTCTGACAGAGGGAATAAACACTTCTTAGTGTAATAGTTCCTTGACACGTTATATAGAATTAATAGCACTAAAACCAAACACCGCAATTGAGTGCGTTACGAATATTTATGAGTGCTAAATCAGTAAACATGGAATTCAACACATGATAATCTGACTCGGGTGGTGTAAATCAATAATAATCTCCTTAACACGTTGTGTGAATTCCTATCCATTAAGAAAACCAATAATATATTTTATCACCCAGAGCAATCGGTTTGGTAGAATAACGGATAATTAATAGGAAGTGTCAATGTCTTACGAGTTACAACTCGTGATGTTGGATCCGAACTGGATTATAGCGGTTCTCGCGGTTTTAAATACCTTTATTATTTATATCTTGTATCTATAGAATTGATGCCGCAAGTAGCCTTGTACGGTACGCCGCTAGAACACTTTTTCCACATATCAAGCCAACGATTAATTTATTTACAAATATATATAAAAAAAAATATATAATAAATATATAAAATAAAATATATGGATACAAGTGGAGTCAATATAATACACTCCGTAAGAAGTCGAAGGGTTACAAATTATAATAAAAAAAGGAATCACGATAAAATCAATAAGCAAAACGTAACCATAGGTATTAAGTATCCAAATATATATGCGTAAAGATTTGAACTCTAACTTAACGCTTTAGTAATGACAAATAAGCTAAAAGTTCAAATACATATCCAAAACCTACCGACATATTGTCTGTCCCGGTAATTTATATTCGTAGTCAATGAAAAAAAGAAAATTAAATAAAATAAATATAAAATAAAATAATAATAATAAAATAAATAAAATAAAATAAAAGAGATTTTAAAGTCAGGAAGTCTAGAAGTGAAAATGTTACTATGAAATAATCCTATATGAATCTTATACAGGGCTAATAATATATATAGAATTTGTATGGAAACCTTTTTCCTTAGTTTCAATAAGGAATATTTAATTTACATAATCATGCAGTTAACCAACATGAAACTAATATATTGTTCATTTTGGTACTGTTTTTTTTCAGACATTCTTCTCATGTGGGTCGAGTATTAAAAAACAAAAAATTTATCCTAAAGTCGTATCTCTTACAGCAAGTAACGTAACTCTTAGCTGGCTGAGAGCAATCTCCTGCCAAGTGACGACGTCATCATTGCCGTATCAGCATTTGTTCCTTTTAACCTCAATAATCTGCTTACATAGGCTTCATCTGTGTGTCGTCTCTGCTTGCAAAAGCAGATTGACTGGAGAAAGGAATGTTTAGCCCGAACTTCTCATGGGCAAGGCAGACGTTAGGTACAGGTGTCTATCGGTGTGTGCAATGCAACTTGCAATCATTTTAAAATTATTAAACAAAATAAGGAAATAGAATTTCTATAACATCAAAATTATTAATTTTTTCTGAACCTCATAGACATTTAGAAGTATCACGATATGGATATGGATTATTTACTTGCAACATTAGCTTATTACAATCCAGGTAAATCACATTCATGGGAAAATGTCACATTTTCTTGAAAAACCCAAAGTTTATTTAGAAATTAGTTACATAGTGGGTTTTTTTCGTTGCACCTCCTACCTATTAATAAAGTTTTTAAAATTAACCTCAGAGGATGCGCGCGAGAAAATTGAATATGAAACTTTTGTTAGGGCACATAGGATCAGATTTTATCACAACTTAACTTCAGTTAGCATAGAGAAATACAGAATCATGATTAATATTCTCTTTGACTCTTATGTTGCCTGGCAATAATTACAAATAGCTCCATTTTCCACTTCTTTGTCTAGTAACTTACTACCAGTAATATTGAATTTTCTTTGAGATTTGTATTGATATCTGTTTATTTGTTATAATTATGGATATTTTTACAGTCATCATAGACCTGGATAGGTTCACTCATTGTTAATGCCATGGATAAAAAAAGTTTGTACAGCGGACTCTTTTGAATTCCAAAACATCAGCGAATTTCATGTGGGTTAAGTCCTGGTCTAAATGGCTCTCTTCCCTCCCCTGTATTGGATGTCGTCTGAATTTACTTTGCCCTTGTGACAAGTATAATTTCACTTGCAGGCTGATTAATGGAACCGGTACAGTATCCTGCAGTACGAGAGTTTCACATCGCAACTTCAAAAAAAATCGTTCGTCGCAGCGGACGACTACAGTCAAGTAACAACCGCCTACAATGTGAAGAGGAATTTCATGGACTTCTTCGACCGACACCGTATCTCGTCGTTAATCTCGTTTTAATGCGGAATGCTCCAGGCGGCTGTCGGAATCGACTACGAATGGGACATACTTCCGACAACTTACGACCCGAAGGATATTCAACTCTACTTTGCTGGAGAAGGACTCGTGGCTGGGATGATCTATTCATCGCGAACGTAATCGTGTAGCTTAGGATGCAGAGAATAAGTATGAGCGCAAATGGAACGTTGGACCCGCCCAGGCAAATTTTCCCCTTGTTTTAACCATTGAAAAAGGAACCGTTTTCATTGGCTATAGGTGGTTGTCTGGAAACTGTGTAATGGACGAAAAGTTGTTCGAAAGCTAGTTAAAATGAAGTAGTATACCTCGGTCATGTATCCTATATATATAAAGATCATGTATCCTATATCTATAAATGATCATAAATAACAGAATCGAAATATATTTTTGCGTGTACGCACTAGGAATCTATATATAAAATGATCATAAATAACGGAATTGAAATATATCTTTGCGTGTACGCAATAGGAATCTATTTAAAGTGCACATATATTAATCATAATTATATGAATCCATATACATATGTATAAACAAATCAGGTAGCCTATAATCAATCTGTTAACTTTTATCTTACCAATATCTGCAGTTATATATGAGTTAGTATATTGATTAATGAATCAGATATATAACATTTAGCATAAAAAATCAACGAATCATCAGCATAAACATTAATAATTTTATCAATTGCATATATGAACCTTTTTATCAGTTAAAATATGATTTTTATCATGTTAATCTTCATTCTATGCAATTATCAGAGTACATTAGTATTTTCTGTAGCATATGTATCTTAATGAGATGAAGTGAAAAAAACTGTATCATTAATATATCCTGTGATCACTATTATTTACCAATATCATTGTTTTATATTTTATTACTTGAATCAATTCATGTACACCATGAATTTTTATTTACTTATATATATATATTCACATAGTGTCTGTATCACACTCCTATAAGTCAAATGCAAGTCAAGTTTTGAGTATATTCAGTGGTTGGTTTTGGTAGCTGACCGAGCTGATGTAAGTGTTTACATAATAAAATATGGAATGTTAGTCCATATATATAAAGTCTAAAACTAAAGAGGTCAACCAGATTGCTTGCAGGAATGTGATCAGACTAGAGAGCTAAAGATGACGTATACAATAAGTATGTAGGCTAAGATAACATGCGTCACCTGTAGTCACTCAATTGTTTATAAACATTAGTCCAAGCTCCCTGCTTGAGACAACTACCGCCTACGTGATCTGGTAGCGTGTCTCATTTGTTGTGTGTTCGTATGTAACTATGTCATCTGATAGTATGTTCATATGTTCGAACTACTGTCTGTTCCTTCATAACTTGTAACAGAGATGGTAGACAGGCAGAACAGAGTTAGCTATTGTCATTAGAAGACCTGTACCTCTTTACCTAAGCTTTATCATGTAGAGAATAGGATTAGCCATCATCATTGGCAGAAGCGATCAAGCTATCGTTATTAGAAGACTTGAACAATCATATCTGATCTTCAGCATGTAAAACTTCAGAAGAAATTATATCTATGTTTTTTATACTTAGTGTTTTTTCTACAAGAACCTCACCGAACCATGAGTTTTAAACACATCGTCGTAAAGATAATACCGACTCGTAAGTGATCTACAAAACCCCAGACACTCCATTGAAGATGGAAGTGCAATACCAACCGACTTAGCGTATAGATTATCGCTAGTCTAACATTACCTCATAGGGCGCCTTATCATACAAGGCACAAGCCCTAATACATATATATAATATTATTATATATATTAATATATATCTATATATATATATATACTATATATATATAATATATATATATATTAGGTATTTATATATATAAAGGTTTTTTGCCACAAAAGGAAAAAAAATGAAAAAGCGAGAAGATAGCAAGTACTTTCGGTCCTGTTCGGACCCTTTACTGAAGGCAAACTGATTTTACAGAGAACAACATAGTCAAAAGAAGGCTTAATATCCAAACTGACACTACAAGATTAGCAATAAGGGCGATTTTCACTCTACAGAAAGGAGCCTGCCGCCTGAGGTAGCCACACCTTGAAGGATACCCGCAGTAAACAAGTGATTCTTCCAGGAAACAGTACATTTTGAAAAAACACGGGAGCATATACAATTTAATATCATGAATTTTTACAGAAATTTTCCCAAAAAAATTATTATTAATGAAAAGACGAAAGAAAATATAAATATATATATATCGAGCAAGAGAAAGAGGGAGAGAGAATATCGAACCAGAGAGAGAGAGAGAGAGAGAGAGAGAGAGAGAGAGAGAGAGAAAGAAATAATAACTATATACATGCGGGACTAATTTATTAGTTGTTCATTATTTTAAGGCCTCCTTCATAAACATCTTACAAATATATGGGTCCAAATGGCACATTCCCAGACTAAGATTTAGGTGGTTTTTATTAGTGATTTGTATAATTGCCGATTCCAGTAAATTTCTTGAAACATAATCATTAGATCTAGCAATTATACCGAGGGTATCACCCCAATCAATACAATGAGATTTTTCACTCAGATGGATAAACAGTGCATTTGAAGTCTGGGCTGTTCTAACTGAATACATATGCTGCTTAATACGTACACATAAATTTTTACTTGACTGACCAACATAAAACGATGGGCAATCCTTACAAGGAATTTTGTAAATGATGTTGTTATTTGTTACGGGACTATTCTTAATTAGCATATCTTTAATGGTATTGTTATAAGAGAACACTACATTAACATTAAACGATTTAAATATTGATTTTATGGTTTCAAATCCACGAAAGTAAGGTAAGCTACAGTACATTTTAGGCATTTCTTTTTCATTAATAGTAACACTATAAAACTTTTTGTGAGCTTTTTGATAACATAAATCAATTAAATGAGGTGGGTAGCAGAGATCGTTTACTATCTTTTTTATGTATTCCATTTCTTGGTCCAGGTATTGTGGACTCGTGATAACACCAAAGCGCGTAGGAACATAGAAAAAAAAAATTGAAATTTTAATATTAAGATGGTGGCCAGAATAAAAATGTACATATGTTAAATTATTTGTGGGTCATCTTTTAGCATATCAGTTCAGTCAGGTCACGAGTGCTCAAGCTCTGTTTATTTGTTTTTATGACGTGCCTTCATGCGAAACTGGGTCGCTGTTATCTCTTTAGGTTTGTTTTCAATTATTTTGTATTATTATTTATCCTATGCCTCGTACGATAAATGCGCATTTCGCTTTATTTTTCCAAATTTTTCTAGTTCAATTTGTCCTGGTATGATACATACATACATACATATATGAGATATATATATATATATATATATATATATATATATATATATATATATATATATATATATATATATATATATATATAAAGCGATCCAGTTTTTCAGGGAAGGCGTTTGATATTATTACGGTATTCAGAAGCCAACCTTTCCACATCACATGATGCATTCTCAAGGCTAAAAGCGAATAGTGTAATAAGTAATCGTATACATTCTGTCGCAATTGAGATGAAATCAGTACAAATACAAGAACAACACAATGAGACCATGAAAGCACAGGACACTCAAGTGGGACTAAAAACAAAAGTCGATGAAGGTGAAAAGGAAATCAATAAACATTAGGAGTGAACAACCGTGTTGATGAATATTGTTTGTTTTGCGTTGGAGCAGATGGTTTTGTCATTATAGATTCAGAAATTGTTAAGTCCTCCTCGCCCTAATACTTTAAAATCTTTGACGTCTACATGCGTTTGAGGACTGGACAGTCTACTCCTGATAAGTCTAACATTGGAAAGATTCTCTATGTATTAATATATCTAGGAAAGGGATGACATTGTTATTTTCAATTTCAACAGTGAATTTTATGGAAGGCACTAAATTATTCCATTTAGACAGTAAATAATTTACATCGATACCAACAGGTAAGACTACTAAGATATCATCGACATATCGGTACCATTTTAAGGGGATAAGTGTGATATTCGGGAGGTGTTGTCTCTCAAAAAATTCCATAGATAAGTTTGAAAGGAGAGGTGATAAAGGGTTACCCATGGCCATACCAAATATTTGTTGGTAATATTCTCCATTAAAAATAAATCTGCAATCACAAATACATAACTTAATTAAGGAAATTATGTGGCAAACGGACATAGGCAATTCATGCAGTACAAGTTCATTACTTAAATATTCTAGCACAGAGTCAATAGGGACTTTTGTAAACAAAGAACATACATCAAAACTAACAAAATATCGCAGGGTATTTAGTTAGCAATGTTTATTATAATTTTTTCCACAAGATCAAGAGAATTCCGGATGTGTGAATTAGATACAGTTCCTAGTAGCGGGGATAACAGTTTAGTAAGATATTTAGATAGTTTATAAGCAATTGATCCTACAGTACTAATAATTGGGCGCATAGGTTTGTTTTCCTTCTGAGTTTTGACTAGGCCATATAAATAAGGTAATGAGGGATAATTTACAGTTAAATAAATGAACAACTAATAAATTAGTCCCACATGTATATAGTTATTATTTCTTTCTCTCTCTCTCTCTCTCTCTCTCTCTCTCTCTCTCTCTCTCTCTCTCTCTCTGGTTCGATATTCTCTCTCCCTCTTTCTCTTGCTCG
>NC_087217.1:71183574-71218520 GCF_015104395.2 Macrobrachium nipponense | reverse complement strand
CGAGCAAGAGAAAGAGGGAGAGAGAATATCGAACCAGAGAGAGAGAGAGAGAGAGAGAGAAAGAAATAATAACTCTATACATGTGGGACTAATTTATTAGTTGTTCATTTATTTAACTGTAAATTGTCCCTCATTACCTTATTTATATGGCCTAGTCAAAACTCATAAGGAAAACAAACCTATGCGCCCAATTATTAGTACTGTAGGATCAATTGCTTATAAACTATCTAAATATCTTACTAAACTGTTATCCCCGCTACTAGGAACTGTATCTAATTCACACATCCGGAATTCTCTTGATCTTGTGGAAAAATTATATAACATTGTACTAAACCCTAGCGATATTTTTGTTAGTTTTGATGTATGTTCTTTGTTTACAAAAGTCCCTATTGACTCTGTGCTAGAATATTTAAGTAATGAACTTGTACTGCATGAATTGCCTATGTCCGTTTGCCACATAATTTCCTTAATTAAGTTATGTATTTGTGATTGCAGATTTATTTTTAATGGAGAATATTACCAACAAATATTTGGTATGGCCATGGGTAACCCTTTATCACCTCTCCTTTCAAACTTATCTATGGAATTTTTTGAGAGACAACACCTCCCGAATATCACACTTATCCCCTTAAAATGGTACCGATATGTCGATGATATCTTAGTAGTCTTACCTGTTGGTATCGATGTAAATTATTTACTGTCTAAATGGAATAATTTAGTGCCTTCCATAAAATTCACTGTTGAAATTGAAAATAACAATGTCATCCCTTTCCTAGATATATTAATACATAGAGAATCTTTTCAATGTTAGACTTATCAGGAGTAGACTGTCCAGTCCTCAAACGCATGTAGACGTCAAAGATTTTAAAGTATTAGGGCGAGGAGGACTTAACAATTTCTGAATCTATAATGACAAAACCATCTGCTCCAACGCTAAACAAACAATATTCATCAACACGGTTGTTCACTCCTAATGTTTATTGATTTCCTTTTCACCTTCATCGACTTTTGTTTTTAGTCCCACATGGGTGTCCTGTGCTTTCATGGTCTCATTGTGTTGTTCTTGTATTTGTACTGATTTCATCTCAATTGTGACAGAATGTATACGATTACTTATTACACTATTCGCTTTTAGCCTTGAGAATGCATCATCCGATGTGAAAAGTTGGCTTCTGAATAACCGTAATAATATCAAACGCCTTTCCCTGAAAAACTGGATCGCTTCTATCTATAATATATATATATTAATACTAATATATATATATTTATATATATATATATATATATATATTATAGATATATATATATATATATATATATATTATATATATGATATATATATATATATATATATATATGTATGAGATGTATCATACCAGGACAAATTGAACTAGAAAAATTTGGAAAAATAAAGCGAAATGCGCATTTATCGTACGAGGCATAGGATAAATAATAATACAAAATAATTGAAAACAAACCTAAAGAGATAACAGCGACCCAGTTTCGCATGAAGGCACGTCATAAATAAACAGAAGCTTGAGCACTCGTGACCTTGACTGAACTGATATGCTAAAAGATGACCCACAAATAATTTAACATATGTACATTTTTATTCTGGCCACCATCTTAATATTAAAATTTCAATTTTTTTTTCTATGTTCCTACGCGCTTTGTGTATCACGAGTCCACAATACCTGGACCAAGAAATGGAATACATAAAAAAGATAGTAAACGATCTCTGCTACCCACCTCATTTAATTGATTTATGTTATCAAAAAGCTCTCAAAAAGTTTTATAGTGTTACTATTAATGAAAAAGAAATGCCTAAAAATGTACTTAGCTTACCTTACTTTCGTGGATTTGAAACCATAAAATCAATATTTAAATCGTTTAATGTTAATGTAGTGTTCTCTTATAACAATACCATTAAAGATATGCTAATTAAGAATAGTCCCGTAACAAATAACAACATCATTTACAAAATTCCTTGTAAGGATTGCCCATCGTTTTATGTTGGTCAGTCAAGTAAAAATTTGTGTGTACGTATTAAGCAGCATATGTATTCAGTTAGAACAGCCCAGACTTCAAATGCACTGTTTATCCATCTGAGTGAAAAATCTCATTGTATTGATTGGGGTGATACCTCGGTAATTGCTAGATCTAATGATTATGTTTCAAGAAATTTACTGGAATCGGCAATTATACAAATCACTAATAAAAACCACCTAAATCTTAGTCTGGGAATGTGCCATTTGGACCCATATATTTGTAAGATGTTTATGAAGGACCTTAAAATAAATGAACAACTAATAAATTAGTCCCGCATGTATATAGTGGATTAATTTCTTTCTCATCTCTCTCTCTCTCTCTCGTCAGCTCTCTCCTCTCTCGATCTCCGTCTCTCTCATCTCTCTCTCTCTCTCTGGTTCGATATTCTCTCTCCCTCTTTCTCTTGCTCGATATATATATATTTATATTTTCTTTCGTCTTTTCATTAATAATAATTTTTTTGGGAAAATTTCTGTAAAAATTCATGATATTAAATTGTATATGCTCCCGTGTTTTTTCAAAATGTACTGTTTTCTGGAAGAATCACTTGTTTACTGCGGGTATCCTTCAAGGTGTGGCTACCCTCAGGCGGCGGCTCCTTTCTGTAGAGTGAAAATCGCCCTTATTGCTAATCTTGTAGTGTCAGTTTGGATATTAAGCCTTCTTTTGACTATGTTGTTCTCTGTAAAATCAGTTTGCCTTCAGTAAAGGGTCCGAAAAACGGAGGACCGAAAGTACTTGGCTATCTCGCTTTTTCATTTTTTCCTTTGTGGCAAAAAACCTTTATATGTATATATAATATAATCTAATATTATAATATATATATATATAGAGAATAAGAAAGACACAACATATATAATAATTATATTATATTTTATATATAGTAATGTTATGTATGTATGTACATATGTATGTGTGTATATATATATATATATATATATATATATATATATATATATATATATATATATATATTATGCCAGGACAAATTGAACCAGAAAAAATTGGAAAAATAAAGCGAAATGCGCATTTATTGTGTGTGTGTGTGTGTGTATTATTAGAAAACTAATACACATTTCGAGAAGCAGTGTTGTTAGTGCTCGGGGTGCCTACGTTTCTTCTAATATTTATTGTAATTTTCTACAGTAAGCTTTAAATTTTATGGAAAAAACAATAACGTCTGCAAGACTTTGACTTCGGCGATCGTGATATTTACTTATGGTCTTGCGAACACTTTTTCCGCCCTCAACTTGGTAGCAGTATTAATTAAGTCAAAAGATATTTGAGGGAGAAACATTTCTTATGATGTCATTTTTCATTCGGATCGAATATGACATTCAACGATGCCGCTCAGACTTGCTACATAATATTTATTGTCGTCAAGCTGCCAGCCACCTCTGAAGTGCATTACCACCACCTTGAAAGTAATGACAAATATTTGTTGAAATGTGGGTTGCCTCAAAAGTAATGAATAGTGAGATGTTACGTTCCCTTTTGCACTTACAAGAATGGTAATTTATTCCGTATTTGGCCAGTTTAATTATTATTCATACGAATGCCAGTAATCTCTCGATAATTAGAAATTATAGCAAACGCAGTTTTCGTCCAATTATTATTTTATAAATCCAATAGGTATTCAGTATCCAGTGCTGTAGGAAGCTTCCCTAGTTTTATTTAACCTAGCTACTAATACCGAAAATTCAACTTTAATAAAAGTAAGCAGTTCTTTCACAAATATGTATTCACAGTAATATTGAGGGTAGTGATCTTTCTTTGTCTCCAGCTTCAACCTGAGAATCTTCAAGCACTTTTTCCCATAGCTGCGAGCTCTCCCAGGATCTCCCTTTTTGAGAGTGCGGATATGATACCTAATTTTTAATTCAAAAATCAATTAGAAAATCGCCTAAATTTTTAGTAGATTGGTTAATGTAACATGAAAAGTAATAAAAAATATTTAAATTTTAACTCAGAAATTCTTTCGTTTACCGTTGTCGTAATTTTTCGCAAAATTTTCCTATTAGGCCTTACATAAGTGTTTATATATGGAAATGTGCGCAATTTCATGTAGAATACAACAAAAAATAACTCACGTTTGTAGCTTTTATCAAAAAAACATACTCTGAGGTATGGGATAAAAGATTAAAGACTAGAACGTTTCTCATAAGTCATTCATATAGCAAATAAACAATGCTATACAGTTATATTATAATTGGAATTTATGGATAAGAAATGAACTTATTAACTCAGTATTTCCCAGCTCGGAATTTCCAGCGAGAATATTATATTACTGCCTTTTGCATTTTCTTAGTGCCTATAATTATGCCTTGCCTAAATGGTAATAGATTGTACCTGAATACTGTATGTGGGCATTTTGGTCGTCTTTGAAGTCATGAGGTCCTTGGAATTGTTAAAAGAAAAAAAAAAAAAAAGTCACTATAGCTGGTTCACTTAAGGTAGATTCTTGGATGAGCCCCATGCTCACAAGACAGTTTGTTTGGCGACCGCTGATTGGCGGCCACCAAACAAACGTCTCGCGGGCATAATGCTCACCCAAGAATCTACCTTAGGTGAACCAACTATATATACTTCCGTAATGTTTATGACAGAATCATATCTATTATGATATATTAATTGCAGTGATATATTAGTGCTAATATTAAATCTTATCATTATATTTATGTACTCCTATGAATTATGAAATTCCGTATGGGGAGTAGGGCCATCATTGCTCATCAGGTGGTGCGCCGTAGGCATTACTTAAGGTTTATTGCAGCGTCCCTTCGGCCACCAGCTGCATCCCCTTTCATTCCTTTTACTGTACCTACGTTCATATTATCTTTCATCCATCTTATACTTTCCACCCTTTCCTAACAATTGTTTCATAGTGCAACTGCGAGGTTTTCCTTGTTACATCTTTCAAACCTCCTTTACCCTCTTATTTTCTATAGATTGCATACATAGACCTAGACCTATGGTAAAGAGGGTGGTTGGGCTTGTTGATATAAGGTATATTTTCCCTTACGCTGCAGTCATCCTGCCTCGTAACGCATTCAGCAGAAATGGTTCATTCTCTGTTTTTGTCAAGACTAAGGTCTATATTATTATTTCTTAGTACTTGTGTTTGAATATTTAATCACTGGGATACGTAACAGAAGGGATGAGTGGAAATTTGAAAGGTTTTTATGTGGTCCAACTACATAATGTAGCCGAAGCACCCATGACGTGACTAGGAACGAACTTGCTTGTGAACGATGACTTTATCGCGACTTGGTTGAGGCTGTGTGATGACGAGATCACTTCCTCACCCTCTCGCTCGCTCGCTTTTAGTGTATCCACAGCCTAAAGGGCCCTTTACATTAACAGACGGTCTGTGCATACCTGCCTGAAAGGGATGTCGAAGCGACCAAACTACATGTCGGAAATTACTGTCATTAAGTCTTCAAGACGAGACAGAAATTGTGGGAGGAGTCACTTACTCTTCTTGCTCTAGACAGGCAACTAAGATATCTTAGTTGGAATCCACATTCTGTCTGAATAGTATGAAGGCAAAACAGACAAACGGCAGCCGAATGCGCTAGAGCAGTGGTTCTCAACCACAGGGGAATTCCCCCCTTGGGAAGAATTTCAGAGTTTCGGCGGGGAGGGGGTGGCGTTTGTGACCACAGATTGGCCGGTTCAAACTGGCTCTAGGACTGCACAAAACGGTGTGCATCGGTCCGCACTACTGAGAGGCTACGGTGGGCTTTCTTTCCGCTAGCTTGTTTGTTTCTGTTAATATTTTGTTGCATATTATTTGGAATGCACCTTTTGAGGCATACAATGTGGGAAAGGGGGTTGGGGGGGTGATAATGGCATTCTGACTTATTGTGAAAGGGTGCAAGAGCCAACTTAACCAAAAGCGAACAAGGCAGTCATTAGCGAGCGAACACCTATTTCCTGCATATTTTCACCCAACCACACTATTATGCACAAAGATAGAAAAAAGGTAAACTAATAACGTTGAAGATAATAAGAAATAATAGTAGGGTACTATGGTCACTCAAAAGCTTTGCTGAACTTATAAAACAGATTAACAAAGGCAGATAATGACATATAACGTAATTACAAGAGAGCAAGTCAAAATATCCTTTTTTTTAGCGAAGGCCTTTGCTTAGAGTATACGTAGAATAAATCATATTGACGCGCTTCATACAAGTCAAGAATCTTCTATGCTATAGGCCTAGTCTTATAAGAGTATGTGACTATAATGACATTATATTTTGAAAGTCCAAATATTTTTCTTCTTCATAAGTTTATTCCTAACATACATAGTTTAGTATTATTAAGGCACGGACATATAGTTTTATCACAGGCCTATTCTTACATTACAATACTATAATGATACATTTTCTTTCACAAACACACCTATTCATGGAAATGAAAATATAATTGATGCGACGTACTTGCTTGATATTCCAACATGGAAAGTATAAATCGAGCTTCTGCCTATTTTGTTCTTGTTGGGTTACGTCTCTCTCAGCGTGGAGAGGCGTGGCTGCAGACCACAGCAGAAAATGACTGGAATGCACAATAGTACAAGGTAAATTGACACTGAATATCAACATCGTGGCTATTCTCCGCCTCGCTGTTCGTATCTCCGTTCGAACTCACGCTTTCGCATAATCGTTTTTAATGTGTCCGCGCCGTATGAAAAATGCTCGATGTAAATGAGAGTAGTCTTTGATGATGACTAGGATTGAGTCTTTTATCATCGGTAGCAGAGGCTGAGCCCTATTTGGAGTAGGGGGAAATTGCCTTAAACCCGTCAGGCCACCCTTCCCTCCCCCACCGAATATATGGAAATCAGTGATCCTCGGCTTGCACTGTCTAGCGACTGTTATTTGAAGGCTTAGCGTTCCTGCCCCATCGGCCTACGCACTTCTAAAAACCTCCCAGCTTTGCTCGCTGTACTGAAATGATTATCGCTGTTATTATTCCAACATAAATCCAAAATTGGTTCCGTTACATGAAGGGCTCATTAATGAGTAAAACTTATTCCCATAATTGCGTCATTAAGAATAATGGCACTAATTAGTTTATTAATTAACAGGAGAGATGAAGAGGGGAGCAGGATTTCCCATCATACAAAGACTACAAAACATGTACACGAGATCCGAACACACTTCGAACCCCGCAGCACACGCTCTCATCTCCTCTCTCTCTCGATCCCTCCTCTCTTCTCTCTCTCTCTCGTCATCTCTCTCTCTCTCTCTCTCTCCCCCCCCCCCTTTCTTCCTTCTCTTTTCTTTTTTTTCTTTTTTTTTGCTGGTGTGTTTAATGGTGGAGGTAGCGTATGAGAAAATTCAGAGAGTGAATATGAATGAAATAGACTCCGAATGGTGTGGGATCAATACAAAAACAAGTAAAAAATGCGTCGGTTTCTTCGGTGCAATCGAGTTTTCTGTACAGTGTATAATGCTGTAATGAAATCTAAGCCACTGCCCATGAAACTCTCAGTCGCGGCCAATGGAACTGTGTTGTTGGCACTTAATGTGGTGCCAGATGCACGATCATGGCTAACTTTAACCTTAGATAAAATTAAATTTATGAAGGTCTGAGGGATGCAATTTGATATGTTTGATGACTTAAGGGTGGATGATCAACATACTAATTTGCAGCCCTCTAGCCTCAGTAGTTCTTAAGATCTGAGGGCGGACGGACAAATAGCCATCTCAATGGTTTTTCGCTTACAGAAAACTAAGAAATAAATAGAAAGAATAAAGTAGAAAAATGAACAAATAAGTACTTTGTAAATATAGACAAATATAAATAAACTATTTGTGCATTGAACCTGATAGATTCCATTCTCGATAGCTGATCATAGTGAATGAACGGCTACATTCAGATGCATGGAATGGGAATCGGAATGCAAGAAGGTAATTCCATATCAGATGTCTCTAAGGAATATGCATGGCCGAAGAAGGTCGAAATCATTACATTAGCATATTCGTGTTAAAACGATGAAAGCTTTGAATTAATAATAAGATATTGATATTATTCAGAAACTGTTAAAGAAATTAAACGAAATGAATAAGGTTAATAAGATTAAAAAAGATTATTCAGCAGAAAACGAAGTATAAACAATGTGTAGTGAGAACTGGTAACATTAAAGAGCGTTCAGTTGAAAAATAAACCCCAGTGAATACGAGTATAAAGCTCAAGAACAAATGAAAGAAACCTCGCAACCTCTGAAAAAGCAGGGTTGGTGTGAGTTTTACTTTGGTGGAGAGGAAAGTAAAAGAAGCCATGGTATCAAAAATGAACTTAAAATGAAGTTGGGGGCTGAAGATAAATCTCCGAGGCCGTTGGTGGGAGGGAGAGATTCCATTTTCAGCAATGATGGACCATGGCATGAAGTTAATCATCGAGTTTGGAGTGTAACCCGTTTGAGAGAGAGAGAGAGTGAGAGAGAAAAAGAAGGTGAAACTGCCACTTTAGTTGTTTTATTCCTTGCTCTTGATTGGTAATGATTCCGTCGAACATATTAATGAAATTTTGGTATTGTTTGTATGCTGAGACGTGGCTCTCTACATTATCATTCTCATTTGATTCAAAGTTATTGTTGTATTTGATTTAACTGTATTGTTTTAACTCTGTCCATCACAACACGATGCTCAAGTTTTGCTAGTATATATTCAACTATTGATTCCACTGTGATATTGGAGGCAATATCGTATTGCTAAATCGGGATTCCCTGTTATTCTGTGGTTTACTGTTGTTGTGACCTCAAGTCTTTGTAAGCAAATTAGGTATTTCGACAACAGCCAACTAAAATGTAAAACTATACAGCTGGAAATTATTCTCCAAAAAAATATCAGAATTTTTATGAGATTCTGAGCAAAACAAAAAGTTGAAAGAGCCATGAAACAAATGCATTGTTCTACTTCTTACAAGATCGCACATTCAGCCATATTCCTTATCTTCTTATTTTGACAATCGTCTATTGGATTTTTGACATCCTGCCACTCAGGAAAAAAATGGACATAAAATGCCTTTCTCTATTCCTTGTCACGCTCCTCCTTAGCAAGCAAGCTTTTCTGAATCTCTATGGCCCCGTCCACACGGTCGAGTTTTGGTCGACGAACTTTGTCCGATGTGGCGTCAGAAGCGTAGAAACAGCCAGAAAAGTCAGAACTTTGTCTCGGTTTCTCCGCTTCTGACGTCACATCGAACAAAGTTCGTCGAGCAAAGCTCGGCCGTGTGGACAGGGCCTAAGAAATTGCACTTCGTGATTTCCTTTTCCCTCGCTTACAGCTAGATTTATCGTGACTAATTTTCGGTGATTTAATTTAAGTATGCGAGCTCTTACCAAAACTAATACTGAATAGGTTATGAATTTCACAATTTGCGTTGTCATCTTTGTACTGTTAATTTTCTGCACTTCTCTCTTTTTGTTCCATAGATCTCGTTCCATTTCAAAACTTTTGGAATCATTAGCGATGGTTTATGCCTTATTACTGCAATATGCCGTCATCGCCCTCAGGTGGCTATCGATTTCTGTACTAATATGTTCCAAACGAAAACAAAATCTTCACCCATTTAGAAGCAAATGAAGTCATCATTAAAAATTTCCTTTGCCCATAAAGAAAGTATGAGTATGTAAGTATGATAAATCCTCTTTCTTTGTTATGAAATTCACAGTCTCCTGAAGAACAATCTTTTATAAAAAAAAAAATCCACAATTATATATCAGAGTATATTACTATGTGAAGAAACATAGACTTTCGAACACCTGAACGGTGTTCCTCATCAGTGTAGATTAAAATTTTACCATGTAATATACTTTAATATATAATGTGGATTTTTTACAACAAATCCTCTTTCGGTGTAATCAGTCATCACAGTGGGCATTCACGGAAACTGGCGTTCTTCTCCAGTTCCATTTGCTAAGTTTCCAATTCCAACTTTTTTCATTCATATCCGAGTTTCTCAGAGCATATAGACACAGAATTCACCGACCTCCCCTGCTCTTAAATCCATAAAACAAAAGAGCACGAACATTGCTGTTGGTGTTAAAAACTCGGAACCCTCCGGAAAGTTGAGGATCTTTTCTCGGGGCATGGACGATAGGGTGAGCAAATGACCATGTCCGAATGTTTTTGTCCAAAGAAAGCTAGGTTTGATACACACACGCGCGCGCGCAGATACATATATATATATATAATATATATATATATATATATATATATATATATATATATATATATATATATACACACGTGTGTATAATATACCAATTATTAACTGGGGTATCCATAACTTCCCTTTGACGTAATCATGAGCTAGATTTTTCTAACAAATACTGTTATTTGACTGGAAGTCTAGTTTGCATAGAGTATTGTTATATCACTGTTCATTTTTATAGTAAGATTTGCATAATGAACTAGGGTTTCTTGGACTGCTATTGTTGGTAGAAATTCAGCTCTGTCCGCCCTTTTAAGCTTGAACTTTCATGAATCTCCATTTCCCCCCCCCCCCCCCCCCCCCCCCCCCCCCCCCCCCCCCCCCCCGCAAAGACAGTACATCAGATGCGGCTTGACACAGTAAGACCAATAAAAGACAATTTTCGGTGATAATTCCTAAGATGCCCGAAAGTTTTTCTGCGAGGCTATTTTTTCCTTCTTATTCTGTTTTATTTATCGCAGACAATAACTTTTTACATTTTCCGATATTAATAAACATGCAAAATAACCAGATTGTGATGGTTTGTTGCTGAATTACTATTTCCTTCCAGGGTGTCGGCAGTATCTAGGAATCCATTTTTATACAATGCTGCCACACAATGCCAGTCATGAGTTGACCCTTCGTTAGATATAACTTGAAGTTCCCCTTTCTAAAGGTCAGTGTATCTTTTGTTTGTATGGTATTATTACGTTACTTTGTATGGCGTTTTTACGTGACTTCCGAACCACGTCAAGAGTGAAATTCTATCACCTGAAATACGTACCTCTCACTCTTCAACGGAATGGCCGAGAATCGAACCCGCGACCACCGAGGTAGGACGCCAACACCATACCAACCACGCCACTGAGGCGCTTGTTTCTTTTAGAGCTTGTGATTTGTCGTTCTGATATTCACAGCTCTTTTGAACACAGGGGGGGGGCAATCAGTTTACTAACCACTTAAACCTTTACTGCTTCCTGGTGAAGTGTCAAAATGCCTCGTTGCCAGTGCAAAAGCTCTTTCATTCCTTTCATATAAAAGTTTGAAACATTTTTTCTGTCAGTGTTATGTAGTCGAGCTTTCTATTCTATGTGGGTAAATATTTATTCTCTTATTTCGTATCTTTTTTTAACTGAACATATTTTTAACTGGATATTGGTGCTGCGGAAGAACGGCGCCATATGTAGTGAGCATGACTCGCTGTAGAACTTTGGAGTTCCATAGAAGTTCTCAGTTCCAGAGGTCCTTTAATCCTCACTTTGATGCAACGCATTTTTACTATCCTAAAATAATTTTTATCTATTCTAAAATTAATTTTCTAAAATATATTCATTTATTAATTTTGTTTAATTAAATTAAATTTTCTTTTCTAATAACTGATCTCTTCTTTCTGTATTTCCCATTATATTCCATTACTTCCTTTGGAATGAACGCCATTTTCTTTGAAGGTTTGAATTTCAAGTCGGTCGGCCCTCGTGAGCGTATTTAGCCAACCTATTTATGCTTCCCATTTATTTCGCATTATTCCACATAGCGTCCACTTCTGTGGAAGCGTGTTTGGGAAGCAAAGACCACTTGAAAGCGCCTCAGTGGCGTGATCGGTATGGTCCTGGCCTGCCACCTCGGTGGCCGCGAGTTCGGTTCTCGAGCATTCCATTGAGGTGTGAGAGATGTGTATTTCTGGTGATAGAAGTTCACTCTCGACGTGGTTCGGAAGTCACGTAAAGCCGTTGGTCCCGTTGCTGAATAACCTCTGGTTCCATGCAACGTAAATACACCATACAAACAAACAAACAAAACAAAAAATATATGAATTTTTTCTTTTAATGCATACTGATACGTTATACTCATGAAGGGAAAGAATGTGGTTGATAGGTGCTTCCTAGTTTTTCTATGACCTATAATACAAAAGCTAAAACATTTCAGGTTACACATTAAAGGCTTTGAAAGTTTTGGTTGTCCTTCAGGTTGGTGAGTTGCCGTTCAAAAAGGTCTCTAATGTGATCATGTAGTATAATAGAAATGAATAAATTTCTGTACTACACGTATTTCCACAATCCTTGCGTGCGAGTACAAATGAATTCCATTTTACATCCCTACGTATTACTGACAAGTAAAAGATACGCCGAAATCAATGTTTACTGTACAGCGTATAATGCTATATGAAACTCTTAGCAGCGGCGGCCCATGAAACTTAACAGCCACAGCACGGTTTTGGCTTGTGTTGTTGGCACTTATAACGGTGACAGACGCACGATCATGGCTAAATTTAACTTTATAATAAAAACTGCTAAGGCTAGATGCCTGTAGTTTGATATCCTTGATGATTGGAGGGTGGATGATCAGCATGCTAATTTGCAGCCCTCTAGCCTCAGTATTTTTTAAGATCTGAGGGCGAACGGACAGACAAAAAGTCGTCTCAAAAGTTTTCTTTCACGGCAAACAAATAATTCAGAAAGCTCTTCGGATAACTGTATAGGAAATAAGATGCTTTTACAGAGTAGCTAGCTAAAAGAGCCTACAACCATTGCAAGGTTCATGATTTTAACCTAGAAAAAACAAAAGGAAGTGTTGATTTTTTTTTGTTATTTCTTCGTTATCACTAATAGAAATTCACATACCAGTACAAGACTGAATAGTGATTAAGCTGAAGTTAAAAATTTTTATCGCAAGGAAGTAAATTCAAATATTACAAAAGATATATGTTACGGTATACATCATAGAAATTCTAAAAACGACGCAGGTTAAACATATATCTTGTAGTAGAAAAATGAATAGCCATAATCAACAGCTACTCATTTTTCAGGTTGTTTCTCTTTTGTTTAGTAGCAGGACACTTTAATTAAAGCGGGCAAATAAAACAGATGGCCCTGTGTCCTTTGACAAATGACATCATTAGTACTGCAAACTCTTTAGACTCGGATGTTTATTGAATATGCTGTCGTTGACGGATTGTTTCATCATCTGTAGACTCTTGTACTAATAGTATTCCAATATTTTACGGAAGAATTGTGCGAGTTTCTTTAATAGAATGAAATGAAGCAACATGTTATTGTGACATTTTAGAATAGTCGATAACATAATAGGTCTCTATGCAATTTAAAATGCTTCATAGTGACCGTAACACACGCATATACACACTCACCTATATATATATATATATATATATATATATATATATATATATATATATATATATATATATATATATATATATATATGTGTGTGTGTGTGTGTGTGTGTGTGTATATATATGTATATCTATATATTATATATATATATATATTACATATATATACATATATATATATTATTATATTATAATATATATATATAATATATATATATATATATATATATATATAAGTGAGTGTGTGTGTGTGTGTTTGTGTGAATTCTTGTCACATACACAGTGATGTTCTTTTTTATTCACCAATATTAAGCCTCAAATGTCATTAAATGTACATTTAACTTTTATCTCTGGATTAACTTACCCCCAAGAGGAGCTGAATTGAAGGTCAGTGGTATAAAGTTTGCAAGTTTTCATGGGCTGTTTGTGGGCTTGAAAGTGTCTGAGGGTTAGATGTTTCAACATGAGCTTTCCTACAAGGAGCTCATAATGAAGCTTTAGATTTGAAAAAAAAGCTACACAAACACTTAACGAAAAATTCACGAAAAATACTTTCCAAAACGTCTCCACAGAATTTTTTAGGAAAGTAAGATTAATTGGCCAAGACAAAATGAGCATTGAACTATTGGAGAAACTAAAAGTCTTTAACGCAAAACTACCTTACTTTTATGGCCCTCCCAAAACTCACAAAGACATCTTCCATTTAGACCCATCGTCTCATGTACCGGAGCTTTCAACAATAAAATTTCTAAATGGTTAAGTTCCTCGTTGGACGGGTGGTTTTCGTGCTCGTCTGCCAATTTGGTGTTCCGAAATTCGATTCTCCGCTCGGCCAACACGGAATCGGAGGAATTTATTTCTGGTGACAGAAATTAATTTCTCGATATAATGCGGTTCGGATCCCACAATAAGCTGTAGGTCCCGTTGCTACGAAACCATTTGGTTCCTAGCCACGTAAAAAATATCTAATCCTTCGTTAATCAGCTCAGTGGTCTGGTTAAACGAAGATATACTTAACTTTTTTCTAAATGGTTAGCTGGCCTCCTTTCCCCTTTCTTAGGCACTTTTTCTCCCAGTCGCATTAAACATTCTGAAAAGTTTTGTTACAAATTATACCACTTCACAATATAAAACTTTTACGCCTTAATGTAGATTCCCTATTCACAGGACGTTCTTCAGTTTTTAAGGGAAAAATTATCCCCCTGTCAAGATTATTTCCCACTGGCTCTTGACAAAATAATAAAGTTAATTGAATAATGTGTATCTAATAACGTATTTTAATTCGGGAAATCATTCTATAAGCAAAGATTCGGGTGTAGTATGGGTAGCCCTTTAAATCCTGTTTTAGTCAATCTGTACATTGAATACTTTGAAACTACAGTAATAAATGCAATAAAACCCAAATACATGCTGTGGATGAGATATGTAGACGATATTCTAACATTTTGGGACAATAGGTGGGGCAAGTTCAACGAATTCCTTTCAAAATTAAACGCATTAGTGCCCAGCATCACATTTAAAGTTGAATGGGAAACAGACAACAAAATTCCTTTTCTTGATGCTTTAAAAATTAGAGACACGACAGAAAACAAATTTACCCTATACAGAAAACCAATATTCTCTCTTTCATACATTCACTACTTCAGTTATCAAGACATTTCTATCAAGATAGGCGTAGCCAGCAACCTGTTTTTAAGAACCTCACGAATTTCTTCCACAGATTTCTTGAAAAAGGAATTTGAACTAATACGTAAGCAGCTTTTGTCCTTAAAGTATCCTGATCATATACTTTAGAAAGCAATCCATAAAGCAAACATAATTTTCTACCGACCCCCTCAAGACAAGACCAGTGAGACACCCAACAGTAAAATAAAAATCCCTCACCTGGACAGGATTAAGGTTGTGACCCAGACCCTTGGAAAATCTCACCCTTTTGCCTTTACCTACCCAGATACCTTAGCCAAATCCCTGATTAACGTCCAACAAAGGACATCCCCCGAGGACACAGGGGTTTACGAAATTCCATGCCAGGACTGTGACCAATCTTACATCGGTTTTTACAGGAAAATCACTACCCCAGAGATTAATACAACATAAACGGTCAGTTAGTTATGGACAACCGAGCTCAGCTAATTTTTAACCATATAAATAACCACAACCACAAAATAAACTGGAATTTGTCTCGCATAATTTATAAGAGCAATTGTCGGTACAAGAGCCAAATGATAGAGGCAGCTTTGATCAAAGACAGGTAATGAACATCTCAAAGGGCGCCTGAGTTTCGGATATCATTGATGAAATCTTCCTTCACACCAGCTCTAAGGAAGGTTAAAAAAGAATCACCAGAAGGGGTAACTTACAAAAACGTGCTACTTGTGGATAGATCTCTTAGTATAAATACCTACTTTTCTGTAACTTTTCTCATACATTACTTACCTGAACAGAGAGACAGCAACCTCTGAAATATAGTACTTACTCTTTATATTTTGACGTTTTTATGGGCTCCTTCTATTAGATGGAATCCTGATGTAGCAAAACATTTTTACCAGTTAAATATATATATATATATATATATATATATATATATATATATATATATATCATATACATATACATATACATATACATATACATATACATATCTAATGTCTTATCGCTTGGCGATAGACTTTTTGTTTTTTCCTTACGGCTGTTATCCGTAAGTAATGTTTGGTTCCTCTCATCTCCCTTGGATATCTTAGTAGAGAGGTTCTTTCTTGTCTAGAGGAGATGATTCAAACAGGCTAGTTGAACAAGTTAACAACTTTATTGAGCTAGATCAGGCTACTGCAGACAACGCATAGCATAATCTAAGGTGTGCTTTGGTCACGTAGAACCCTCCTAATGCCATGACCCCAGGTCACTGGTTTATATATAATGTAATTCTTACACATATACATATATATATATATATATAATTATCACATCGAACCGTGATCCATTTATATATCAATTCAAGCTACCTTTAATATCTAAATTCACTTTACCTCCCAAATGATATATTTTCATATATGTACCGAAGGGGAATTTTTAAGTTGATAACAATTTCGTCCAACCATGGGATCGAACCACCGTCCAGGTGGACGGGGACGAAATCAGGACAGTTAGTGACGCTATCCAATCGGCCAACAGACGACGTATAAGTTCATATCGATTCTGACCTTACAAATCACCCTCGATCTGGATGCTTTCGTAATTAGAATCGATATGAAACCCCGTCTACCATGTTGGCCAATTCGAGCGTTTGACAGAAACGTAGCCTTTTGTTATGAATAATTATCACATCGAACCGTGATCCATTTATATATCAATTCAAGCTACAAATGTCCTTTAATATCTAAATTCACTTTACCTCCCAAATGATATATTTTCATATATGTACCGAAGGGGAATTTTTAAGTTGATAACAATTTCGTCCCCCCATGTTATTCATAACAAAAGGCTACGTTCTGTCAAACGCTCGAATTGGCCAACATGGTAGACGGGGTTTCATATCGATTCTAATTACGAAAGCATCCAGATCGAGGGTGATTTGTAAGGTCAGAATCGATATGAACTTATAGCGTCTCTGTTGGCCGATTGGATAGCGTCACTAACTGTCCTGATTTCGTCCCCGTCCACCTGGACGGTGGTTCGATCCCATGGGGGGACGAAATTGTTATCAACTTAAAAATTCCCCTTCGTACAGATATAAAATATATCATTTGGGAGGTAAAGTGAATTTAGATATTAAAGGACATTGTAGCTTGAATTGATATATATATATGTATATATATATATATATATATATCTATATATATAATATACATATATATACATATACATATACATATGATATATATATATATATATTTACATATACATATACATATACATATATATATAGATATATATATGGACTATATTATATATATATATATATAATATATATATATATATATATATATATATATATATATATATATATACACACACCTTGTCATTGGGATTTCGATGGTCGGGGGTAGTTGTTGCTCCATATTTGTGGGCATAATAAAGTAGTTTATAAAAGTAATTAGTGACTATACTATCAAACACTTATAATATATATATATATATTATATATATATATATATATATATATATATATATATATTATATATATATATATTGTCAAATTAACGTAATTTATTGATTGTTTATTTTCTTAAATGAGCCTTGTAACTTAGTTTTAAGTGTTCTCTTATATTTAGTTCAGCAGGTGTATTTTTTTTACGTTAACGTAACGTTCAGTGCTTTTGCTCAGTGATTCCTCCTCTTGTTGTGAATTACCTAACTATCGTGTTAACGATTGTTTTTATTTTGTTTTCGAGTTGGAATGGAACTGTAGTGCTGTGAGTGGAGGCCGGCTGAAAATAGTTCGGGCCTTCCTTTGCTTCCTGATACCTCTGCAGCTGGCGATTATTGGAAAACCTTGAATCTTGTTTTTGGAGCTGCCCTTCGCAGGTACACTTCTGTCACCTGCGACGTCGTGTGACCTGTATTCGACGCAGTTGACTTTGTCACCTGCGACTTCGTCGTACTGCCACCTTAGTGGATATATATATATATATATTTCCCTAGGGTATTGAGTGCCATCGTGTTCTGCTGGCACTAGAGGAGCTTTGGGCAGTCATCAGTCTATCTCCAATGACACCTTAAGCTGCTGCTTTCTGAATCTTTGTCTAACAGAGGCACAACTTTTTGAAAGATTTCGGGATTTCCTTAGTGGGAAAATGTTGAAAGGAAAAGTTAAACCCAGGGAAAAAATTGGAAGTGAAAATGTAAGGATGAAATCTAGTACTGATCCAGAATTAGTTGTTCAGCCAGAAAGAGAGACTCCTGGGAAAGGGGGTGATGACTACATTAGAGAAAGAAACACACTTCTCAGGCCAGTATGTAAGAACATGAATTATGGGCACAGACATGAATTCTCAGGTAACCACAGGTACAGGTGAGTCGGAGGAGGTCCTGCCCGACAACACAAAGACAAACTCCTACCTGGTATCTGTCTCCCTACTTGACACCTCACGAGCCAGATTGCTCCTCAGCAGCAGCTTAAGGTGTCATTGGAGATAGACTGATGACTGCCCAAAGCTCCTCTAGTGCCAGCAGAACACGATGGCACTCAATACCCTAGGGAAATATATATATATATATATATCCACTAAGGTGGCAGTACGACGAAGTCGCAGGTGACAAAGTCAACTGCGTCGAATACAGGTCACACGACGTCGCAGGTGACAGAAGTGTACCTGCGAAGGGCAGCTCCAAAAACAAGATTCAAGGTTTTCCAATAATCGCCAGCTGCAGAGGTATCAGGAAGCAAAGGAAGGCCCGAACTATTTTCAGCCGGCCTCCACTCACAGCACTACAGTTCCATTCCAACTCGAAAACAAAATAAAAACAATCGTTAACACGATAGTTAGGTAATTCACAACAAGAGGAGGAATCACTGAGCAAAAGCACTGAACGTTACGTTAACGTAAAGAAAATACAGCTGCTGAACTAAATATAAGAGAACACTTAAAACTAAGTTACAAGGCTCATTTAAGAAATAAACAATCAATAAATTACGTTAATTTGACAATATATATATATATATATATATATATATATATATATATATATATATATATATATATATATAGATGGATAGATAGATAGATATATTCTTTGTATTTCTAGAATGAAGTAGGTTGGTTTTTAATGAGTATTTGCATAGGAATAGATTAGATATTGCATGCAAATGGAGTTACCATTGGATTCTCACGGGTTAAGGTCTGTTTCGTTCGTAACCAGCAACTGGGTCCCACCGTCATCAGATGAGCAAATAGGTGGGGAAAATTGTAGCACCCTTATATTGAATTTTGTTTCATATGAACCCAGAATATAGATTCCCTCTGCCCTTTGCGAGAAGTAAGATTTCATCAGAATTGTTTTACCTACATACATGGAACGACGGCAGAAATTGAAAATTCTGGCTGAATTTAGGAGCAAGAAAATGTCGGAATGTTGAGAGAGAAAATAGAGAAATAAATGCGAACGCGATGCTTCCGAGGCAGACTCAAAAGGGAAACAAATTCACCCGTTGTGTCAAACCTGAAATTCTGCTTTTTTTTTTTTCCCCTCTTTTTTATTACATGAAACATAGGACGCCGACATGGAAAGGCGAGGGAGATACCAGCGCAGTGGCAAGCCTTTTTAAAAAAAAAAAGTGTCTGTGTTGGACGACACAAGCAGAGCGGGTGGAAGAAAGTTTACGGACTGGGGGAAGACTGGGTCGACCACATCCTCACACACACGCACACACACCCACACACATACACTCAACAGGAAACTGCATCCAGATACAATCGCTTTTTTTAGAACTAAACAACGCCGCCAAGTCTGTTCTGTCGTGTGGGAATAGAAATCACTAGAATTCAACTTGCATCGCGTCCAGTGAAATAAAAGAAAAACGAGAAGTGAAAACGAGAAAAACAGCGCCATGTCAGCACTTGTGAAAATGCAGAGTTTTATGGCCTCCTATGGTATTGAAGAGTAAAAGATACAAGGTTGTAGACTTATTTATATTTTGTTTTATTTTCATGGCTACAAATTCCTGTTTGATACTGCTGTGTTGATATATTTCCAATCGGCACGGAGGTTCGGGATTTTTTTTTTCTGGTGTAGATTAAGGGATAATGTTTATGAACAGCCAGTTCTTAAGAACTTTAATTTACAACAAATTGCAAGTCCTTTCTGTGATGTAAAAATGGCACAAATGATCACCAAAAATAATGAACTAAGAAAATTTTTCAAGTAAAACACTTTTTTTTTTTTTTTAAATGAAAATTTTCGCTCGGAACTTGTTTCGTCTGCCCTACAAATCAAAATTGAAAACTATTTCTCTAATTTACTTGTCTCTCAGCTATTTCAGCTCCTCTTCTGAAGGTAAAAGGCGGTTTTGCGAAACATATATACAACCAAATATCCATGCGTTTTTAAAAAAGCGCTATAAAATTTGAAATAACCAATTCGCTTAGCAACATTTGATCCCCAAGGGCTAGTACTAAACGCGACAAAACAGTGATTCATCTACACTGTGTTGCCGTGTTTAGTACTAGCCCCTGGGGAATCAAATGTCTTTTTTAATGAGAGTGAGAGAGGGAGAGAGATTTTTTTTTATGGCAAAACGACGACAGAACAAATTTCACGTACATATATCTGGTGATATTACCATTCCAGCTTTGGTTAACCTTTATCGCATAAATTGCCTTTCTGATATCGGTTCTTTTTTTTATTTTCTTGTAGAAAAGCAAGAATAATTCGAAACCATTTTCATCGTCTGAGACTGTCACCAGAAACGAACCCCTTGCGGCGAAAAAAAAAAAAAAAAAGACGTAATAGGGTAGTGCCGTCAGCACGCCTTACACGGCATCGCCATCTTGAATTCAAGATGGCGATGGCTGTAGGCATTGGTTACTTACGGTTCTTTGTAGCGTCTCTTCAGCCCTTGGCTACAACTCCGTTTCATTTTACTGTACATCCGTTCATATTGCTTCCACCTTGCTTTCCACCCCTTTTAACAATTGTTTTATAGTATATCTAGAGGGTGGGTTTCCTCCTGTTACGCCTTTCAAACCTTGTTAATCTCAATTTCCCCTTTTAGCCCTGAATGACCACATAGATCCCAGTGCTTGGCCTTTGCTCTAAATTTTACATTCCATTCCTTGCGTCGAACTCCCCTGCAGCCTTGTTTACTTACAAAATAAGAAAAGACTTACCAACACAGCGTATATAAGTGCTTTGCATATTCAGAGGAATTTAACGTTACTGACACCACTGTCTCCTGCCTGGGTGTTAAAGGTGGTTTGTTCGAACGTTCTTTGCAACCTCCTTTCCGAAAATTTAGAATGACGCCCGTTTTTACCATCATACCGCCTCTCCTTTTGTTTATGTTGACAACTACAAGGGAAACCTTTATATACCGTTCATTTGCAGGAGTGTTTTCTAGCATTCATTTCGTATAATCGCGTTATTCTTCTATATTATGTTTAATCTTAACAGGTTCTTTCTTCCTTTCCCATGCCAATTAAACGATTCAACTTCACTGCATAAAGAGAAGTTATCTTAACTGTCCTTACAGTCACGCTTTCACTACTCTACAAGGCCTTCGCCTATGTGACGATGTTACTAAGGCCCAACTGTCTTTTTATCATTCACTGCTTAATAATATACTATAGTTTGTCATCTATGGTGAGTTTCAAAACTTGCGTTCTCTCAGATCCGTTAAACGCTCAACGTTCCCATTTCCCGAGCTCTCATTTATCCGTCAAATTAACTTCGATCGCTCTTGAGAATTCATCTCTTCGGCTTCATAGTCATTTTAGCAAATTCCATCTACTTCACTGTCCATTCACTATTTCCTAACTTAGCCCACTATCTTCCATTTAGATTTTGATTTTTCCCATGATTTTCTATATTCCAAAACGTAGCTAATCATTCAAAAATCAACAGCATTAATGCACTTTGACATGAAGATTTGCACAACCCTGAGAACTTGTATTCTTTAGCTCTACGCTCATCTGATACCAATGGTTCTGTGCTATATTGGCATTTATCTAAAAGTTGAAGCATTTTGTGGACATACACTCCACATATGGAAGTAGCCTGCCAACAAAACAACATACTCGACTAGTAGTCTATGGTTAGCAGATCCATTTCAGATGAATCTCCTCACCAAAGAGAGAACGATATTGTTGACCAAATCGTTGTATTGTAGGCCTAACTTCTGTTCCTATCTCTCGTTCTACTCTTCCCTGACCTTTGGTAAATTCAGGTATGCATCAGCATCACTCTTCAACACCCATGTCATCACTTTACATATGTATATGCTCGTTGCCTCAGTGTCCATGTTCAAAATGCACGGTATCCTTTTCAGTACGCTCCGTCACCATTGCATCAACACTGGTGTTACCTTACCGGGAAAGAATCGAGGGGAGACTGTGAAATTTCTGAAATAGTTGGAGTTTAAATTACTACGGAATCTTTTACATCATTTTTCCTGCTTGTATGCTCTTCCTTGTTGCTTAAAAGAGCTAATGCCCTTTATCAACAATATCAATATACTTGTTGATCGTTCGGTAGCAGCTTCTTGGCGTTATTTTAGGCCTAATGATACTATACCATGTACTGCAGCTGAATTAGACTGATGAGGCATGCAGTGCCACAATAGTTTGGTGAATCATCTTTTCTACTGTAAGTTACCAGTAAAGTTCAAAATTAACTTAACATTGTTTTGATAGTTTACATATTTTCATTATATATATATATCTATATATACATGAGTGTATAGATAGATAGATAGATATATACAAAAAAAACATTATATTATATGATATATATATATATATATATCTAAATTATATATTATATATATCTTATAATATTATATAAATTATAAAATATAAATATATAGATCATTATATATTATATATATATTATTATATATAATATTCAATAAAGATCAGCTGGTTTCCACTAATCACTGGTTTGAATGGATAATCAGGAAACGGAGTGTGTGAGTTAAGAATAACTTTTGTCACCCAAACTCAGGGATAAATGTAGTACTTCTTAAAGAGAAGCTTAAATAGTGGCCATTAAAAATAATTACAGTGAAATGGGTTCCTTAATAAAAAAAAAGCATCATCATGCTCTTAGAACAAAAGAAACGTTGAGGTACGAAACGAAATCAAGTTTTAATGGAACAGCATCCGTGGAACGTTAATTACAATTTTTAGAAGCTATTCACCTATTCTGAATAACCTTTTTAGCAGCAAAAATTCAGCAATTAATTTTTCTGGACTGAAAAAAATGGCTATTGAAAGCATGAAACAATGCCTGAAAAGAAGTTGGCCCCGCTTACAATAACAAAGCATCTCTCTCTTCCTCACTCCAACTTTATTATCCTTAGGCATCTTCTCTCTCTCTCTCTCTCTCTCTCTCTCTATCTCATTGCTTTGTAGTCTTCTGCCCTTTACACACTACTTCTTTCCTTCCTCCGGCCACTCTCTCCCCTTGTTTTTATAGCCTTGCAGTCTCTCTCTCTCTCTCTCTCTCTCTCTCTCTCTCTCTCTCTCTCTCTCTCTCTCCTTTCTATCGCCACTTTCCCCTTCTGTCTTTCCAGCGACGCCATCTATTCCCGGGAAAGTAAATATACCCTGGCTGGCTTGGAAATACCTCTTTTACGCGAAATATGAAGCAGCCATTCAACTGAGACCTCTTGTCGTAGAGGGAGGCTACGACAATATGTATTTTGGGAAGGTTACGATACTTTGCAATTTTAGAGAGGTTACGACGAAATGCATTGTAGGGATGCTGCAACATAACATTTTATGAAGGCTACGGCGATATGCAGTTAGTGAGAATAAGGATATATGCATTGTAAAATGATGCTACAAAATTTATTTTATGAAAGCTATATGAAAATATGCATTTTTAGGGAGGTTACGACAATCTGCTTCTAGGTAGGCTACGGCAATGCGTACCTATTCTAGGGAGCTAACGATAATTTGCCTTTTAGTAAGGCTACGGTTTTCGAGGGTGTATTAGGTGCGAAATCATTTTACAGAACTGAAGGTCAAATATATCCGTAAGAACTCTATGGATAAAAAAGAACGAGAAATGAAATACCTTTTGTGGCGAAATATAAAATTGATATACACGCATCCACGCATACTGCTCCTCTCTCGCAAGATATAAAAGTAACAATGTTTTAAAGGATAGTTGACTCGGCACTTTATCATGGAGCTGAAGTGGAAATAGTAAATAATACAGGTAAAGTAAAAAATAAACAATGAGCAAGTACTCGAGATAAACTTTTCGTATATATGAAAATGAATAGTGTGAGAGAGAGAGGGAGGTGCGCGGAAAAACAGTCGAAGCGTTTTGAAGCAGCTTCGTAAAATGGAGAGACCGAACGAAAAGATGTGAAAAGTGTGAATATATTTGATGGGATGGAAAGGGGGCCGAGAGAGTATTGATTGGATGGACGGAAGAATTGCTGGAACGGAATGGCTTTGGCGTCCACCAGAGAGACAGACACTGGTGAATACCCTGGTGTTTATAAGGGAAGGAAGATCGCCATACGGTACTTCGTCACGCCGTCGATAAACTTTCTGTGTAGGTTCACCCTGAGCGGCTGAAAGTGATGTTTTGAGCCACCATTCTTTTCCGGAATATATATATATATATAGGATATAATATAAATATATAATATATATATATATCTATATATATATATATATATATATATATAAAGGTTTTTGCCGCGAAGGAAAAGATGAAAAGCGAGATAGCCAAGAACTTTCGGTCTAGTGCGACCCTTTACTCAGTTGTGCCTGAGTAAAGGGTCGCACTAGACCGAAAGTTCTTGGCTATCCGCTTTTCATTTTTTCCTTCGTGGCAAAAACCACTTGATTTGTACATAGCATCACGTTTTATATACATCGTGGTCAAGTTATTCATATATATATATATATATATATATATATATATATATGTATATATATATATATATATATATATATATATATATATATATATATATTTTATAGACCTTTGGCGCCGGATGGGTACCGCCCCACCCGCAGGTTGCTCAGCAAGTATTCATGTGTGAGGCTGCTAGCCACATGGCTGCGTATTTCTTTCTTTTTTTTAATCCCTGGTACTGTACTCTTTTTCAATTGTCTAGTCACAGGAAAACAGAGAAAAGTATGAAGTACCGACCAAACTAGTTCGTTATTGCAAACCGTGTCTTCTACACAGCAATATCCAAAGAAGATATCCACGTCCAGCAAGCTAGATTTCGTGGAGGCTGTAGAGGCAGTAATCCCCCAGTTGTCAATTCTTCATCCACAAGCAAAGTGTTGGTCCATCAATGCAAGTCAAACAGGTTCGAAGAAGGTGGGTTGAAGTTAGTGTTAATGCTGAACACCACCTTGTGAAGGAAAACTCTGGAATGTGATACCCACCAGAGTTTAAAGCTAACTATCACAAGCTGAGGGATTCACAGTTATATCCCTTCAAGATTTTCAAGAGGCTCTCGAAGGTAGTTCAAAAGTCTTCATAGCAAGCAGAGGGGGAACGACTAATGTCAGAACTGACATAACAAAAGTTGATACTGATATCTGGTCATGTTTAGAATGAGGCTTTAGTTTCATTTTTGCCAAGAGCGACACCGACATGTTAGGACTTGTAACCTCCACATACATATGGAAAACATAGCAAGAGAGGTACATTCATTAGCTACTCAGTGGAGACTTTTTTTAGGCTTATGGTTTTATGATGCCAAGAGTTCTGCTCTTCACAAATATTACTGATAAACCTGGGGATTCAAGTTTTAGTGAAGGCAGGAGCATGAAATGAGACTAGAAGGATATCGTTTTTGGAAGCTTAAGAACTAAACTACGTTGATTTAATTATAAACCTTCTTCCTTGTCAAACCCTTTCTTCAGCTGTTCCTCGTGTAATAGTGCTAGTGAATATAAAACCTTTCTTCTTTTTCCAAATATTCTGAAATTAATTTTTAGGCCATTTATTTTCATCTCATTCAGCTCAGATGGTATGTTGCAGCTGGCCCTGTTCCTTAGCCTCTTACCAACTTAGTATTCTAGTAAAAGTCTGATTGGCCCCTCAAATAGTTTACAGACGAGTTTTTTTTTCTGTAGTGCATATATTTTTTGGCTGTTATAAACATTAATTTCTATCAAACGTCGTATTCCTCTTGGTGCTGATCTGGGCAAAATCTTTGAATGTCCAGATCAACACAAAGAGGAACACGACCCTTGATTATGTTTATAACAGCCAAAAAATATATGCACTTCAGAAACAAACCCTTCTGTAATCTACTTGAGGAGCCAATCAAACTTCTGCTGGAATGCTAAGGGCCAACTACATCATACCATCTGAAATGAATGAGGTGAAAATAATAGGCCTAGAAATTAATTTCAGAAGGTTTGGAAAAAGAGGAAAGGCTTTATATGCACTAGCACTATAACTCGACGAATAGCTGAAGAAAGGGTCTGACAAGAAAAAAAGTTATAATTACACCAACTCAGCCTACGAATCATTCACATTTTACACAGGTCACTACAAGGGTCGAGTTTCAGCGACCTGACGAAAAATCAGAAATTAAGTAGAAAGATATCTACAAAGAATTCACTGGGAGCTTTGTGCCGGGGTTATAAAGGGAATCATGACAGGCTGTGTAAACATACAGATAACGACAACGATATTGTGATCAGAAAGCTGTAAAAAAGTGAAGGTCGACGATTAATTGACCGTTTATATTGATCATTAAGGTAAACTGATGATATGCATCGAATCGCTGAGATTAGAGATATTTTGTATCGTTCAACTTCATTTGAGGCTTTGCTTGCGAAGTTCCAGAATTAAATTTTTAACTCGTATTGTTGGCAAACGTTTCGTTCCAAAGCCAGACACACTTCCTTTTTAATTCAATGTGACACCAGTATAACATCTTTTAAGGTAACATAAATTAGGATGTTGCTATGCTTTTGGTTATACATAGAATTTCCAGCCAGGAGAATTAGTCTTGGAAGAATTCACTCACTTGGTGAAGTGTTCATTTGGATCGTGAATATACAAGACCTTTGTGCACAGGTCATCATTTTAAAATCGCTTCTAGGTAGCAATTTGATATTAAACACGGAAGTTCCCTCGTTTGTGACAGAAGCAAAGAAAATAGTAACCACAGGCAAGCACAATTTGTGCCACACTCTTGGCATTGAGACCGAAAAATAGTTATTAGCTTATAGTTGGGAAAACGAAGAGGATCAGCCAAAGCGTTGCCTGACAGTTGGGCTTCAGGGCGTGAATAGAGATAAAGAAGTGATGGTAGGTGGTGTGCAACAGAGGAGAGCTTGGAAGAAATCCTGTCAATACTTACTATTGTATGGTCAAAATAGGTATGTGTATCATCCGGTGGCCTAAACCTCACTACAGTTGGATATGTGTGTGATATTCATAACTATCATCTTCAAAGAAGAGAGGGTACTACAGTCTCCATAATGAACAATAAAAAAAACTACGGCAGAAAAGGTATCAATGTTAACTCCACAAGGCAGGAGAGGTTACGGATATAAGATATCCCAGTAGACCTTAGTGTAACAGGAAGCTTCTGTCCTGAATACAGATATATGGAATCCTCCAACAAACTAGATGAGCTCTCAATGCGCTGTCGTTGAACACAGAACAGGTATTTTTTATGATAGGAAAATTCTAAGCGAAGTTTGTGTTAATTTAATGAGAATTTCTTAAAACTGAAAATAATCAGAAAAAGTACCTAACGAATTGGTTTGCTTTTACTGAATGCATTCTTTCATAACAAAAGCTCCTCAAATCTCTTCTTATTGGCATCATGGAAATGGAGTAAGATGGAAAAGCATAGCAACATCCACATCTGTATAACATTAAAAGATGTATTGGTTTCAAAATGAATTAAAAAGGAACAAAAAAGTTTACACACAATTCAAATGAAAAATGTAACTTCGGAACATCGCAAGCAAAACCTCAAATGAAGATAAACTATACAAAATGTTTAAATACAAAAGAGATTAAGCATGATCGTAATTCCTACACCAAAAAGCTGTAATCAATCTAGAAGTAACAGCAAAAAATCTAAAAAAGCAGAAATGACAAAAGACGCGTCTTCCTCCTCTCCCTTCATGATTTATGAGCACTTTGATCATGATTTGATGACGAATGAAAGAATGCATTCAAGCGGTATTCCTAAGTCTTCCGTCTTTTATAACACGAATCCTGTTATTCCCGGTTAGGAGCGATAATAAAACTTAAGACGAAACCCAATTCACGTTTGAAGATAGATATCGATTTTCAAGGATGATCATTTTGTATCGGTATTACAGGTTCACAACAAATTGCACATAACAATTGAAATCGTCTTTTTAATATTTATTCATCATGATTAAAAAAAACATTTTTAAAAGTGTAAAGATAACTAAACTGCACACAAGAACACTGCAATACTGCATCAGAACTGCTGTTTCCAATGATAATAACAATTGTTATCGGTTGGGAAAAACTCTCTATCGCCAGGGTATATAATAAAAAATGTTGCGAGTCCGCTTACAATGTTTAAAACTACAAAAAGCTTTCGAACCCTTCCTTGGGTTCATCTTCAGTCCAAATGAACAGTTAGTTACACCATGTACTGAGGTGAATTTAAAAATAAACAAGAGTCGTTGAAGATCGTTGACACCGGTCGTTAGCTCGTTTATGGACCAGGTGATGAAGAAGGAGCTAACGACCGGTGTCAACGACCTTCAACTACTCCTATTTATTTTTAAATTCACCTCAGTACATGGTGTAACTAAAGACTGAAGATGAACCCAGGGAAGGGCTCGAAAGCTTTTTGTGAAGTTTTAAAAATCATACATTGACTCGCAATACTTTTTATTATTGTGGACCCTTTAGAACAAAACAATTGTTATAGTAAATCAAAAGCTGAACACGAGAGTCTCCTAAATATTCCGAAAACAAAAAATATGATTCCTTTTCTCAAGAGCAGAGTCCAACGCTGTGTGGAACACGCCATTTTTTATCGCGGATTCTTGACCTTTTATTCACCCTTCAGCAGCATCATAACTTTCATTTTTACTTGGTATTAAAGTCCGCATTACAACACCCTCCCCGTCCTTAATCCAAATATATTGCTTCTATTCCAAGCAGTAACATTTAATGTGGACATTCATTTACGACAAAACTCCTCTCTCTCTCTCTCTCTCTCTCTCTCTCTCTCTCTCGCATCTCTCTCTCTCTCTCTCTCTCTCTCTCTCTCTATAAGTTTAAAGGGGTTTATTGGAAAGGGCAAGTGAAGAAGCAGGATCATTTGCAAAGGGGAGAAAATGCAATTAAAAGAAAAGTATACGAAGGAAATATAATTCATGTACGGTGATAGATGTATTATTTATGAATCGCGTTTACTTTAAATTATGACCTGCTAAACGTCAGCCGAGCCATATTCATGTTGAATCTAATCAGGATCGAGCAGACTGAAGTAAAGGGAATACAAGGATGGCATTGATGTTAATAATAATAATAATAATACAATAATAATAATAATAATAATAATAATAATAATAATGCAATGATTTAGCTCAATCGCATGAATGCCTTCTTTGTGCTGCCTTCTATTTGTTCCTCGAGGGCTGATGTGAGCCATTATTCAAGGCTTGATTTAGATGAGGATTTTTTGTTTTTTTATCTGTCAAAGTCTGTTCATGGTTCCTTTCTCTGCCCGCTCTGTCTAGTCACGTTTACTAGGTGCTTCGTGCATGGCTATTGATTCCTTCTGCTGCATCTCATAAGGCTCCTTCTCAAAACAAAAAGCAGTCATTTGACTCATTAAAAATCTAACTTTTCTTCTCTCGGCTTCCTGCGATCTATGATGATCGCGTCTTTGTAGTCTTTACTTATAGTCATGGAATATAAAATTAAGGCCAAAGGCAAGGCGCTAGGAGAGTAAAAAGATTTGAGCAGTGTAACCGAAGGAAAACTTTGTAGTTTCACTATGAAACAATTGTTAGGAGAGTCTGGAAAGTAAGGAAGAGAATATGAACTGAGAAACAGTTAACAGGAATGAAAGAGGCTGCAACTGCAAAACGAAGGGATGCTCCAAAGAACCTTAAGTAATGCCTACAGTGCACCGCGTGAGGTGCACCGACGGCGCTACTAACCAACCCCCTCATACCCCCCTCCCCTCCCTCCACCACCACCTCTCTGCGTGTACTTGTAGCGACTTGAAGGTTATTGGTTCCTTAAAAACAATAACGCATCTGGCTTCAGTAATATCCTAGCATATTTCCTAAAGGAATTTATGGAGCTCCAGCCTTTTTCCTCTGAGTTACTTCCGGTTTTAGAAACGTGCTCTGTTTTTGTTTGTTTGTTTGTTTTTTGTTTTTTCTTCCTTCCTTTTCGACAATATCCTGCATAAACATACATGGGGGGGGGGGGGGGGGGGGGGTGTCATTTTAACAGATTTTCTTTTTATCTATTTTGTTTAAACAGATTATGAAGATGCCCTTTCAAATCATTGTATTTCTCTCTCTCTCGCTCTCTCTCTCTCTCTCTCTCTCTCTCTCTCTCTCAGTTAATTCTAGATACCTCTCTTTCTCTCATTTTCAGTAACTATTCCTCTCTCTCTCTCTCTTAGTCAGCAAATTCTGAATACCTCTTTATCTCATTTATTTCACTATGATCTCTCTCTCTCTCTCTCTCTCTCTCTCCCTCCCTCTCTCTCTTCTCTCTCTCTCTCTCTCTTCTTAAAAGGTATTTATCCATTCTGCCGTGACCCGACAGTGGAATTTTTGTTGTGTTGACCAAGAAAACTAGTCAATGGCGCTGAGAGACAGAGGAAGAAGACTATGAAGAAATGTCTGCAGGTAATTATCCCTCCCTTTTATTGGTCATTCTGAAGTTTATCTCCTCAGGTTATTACATCATCAAATTAACCAACAACATCCAGTCAGTCTTTATTTCTTATGGAAATATAAACTCAAGAAATTATGAAAGTTATGTTCCTCTCTTCGATCAAGACCTTTATTTATTTCAAAGGAAGTCTAAAATTAGTTTATTTGTGTTTTATTGCTCGCGGGCTGACGTCAGCTGCATCGTGTCGATGTCGAAATGGGTATTCCAGAAGTATTCTAAACTTTATATACAGTGGAATTACGGCTTTGGAATCTAACATCACTTTATTGGAAAACTGTTATTTTTAGTGATTCGAGAAAAATAGAAATAGTAATCGAGCAGTATACAGTCATAGTCCTTTTGACATTTTGGAATAAGGTTACTTGAGGCCTGCAAGTGAATTTTAGTCTGTAATGTTAATGAGAATTTAGACTGGGAGAGCGCATGCTTCTCAGCACGGGGCTGAAATAGGGAAATATCTCCAAAGTCCTAAATATGTTTTAGGGCTGTTGCCTTTGTATAATAAGGCGCCCTGTGAGGTTATGTTAGACTTACGATAATTTTACGCTAAGTCGGTTGGTTATGACTTCCATACTCATTGGAGTGTCTTGGGGTTTGATGATAACTTACGAAGTCAATATCTTCTTTGGTTTAGACGACGGAGATGTTTCAACTCATGATGATAAATTCTAAGTTCATTCAATCTCTTTCTGATGTGAGGTTTCTAGTAGAAAACACTGGGTGCAAAATACATCTATTCTTCTGAGATTACATGATGAAAATTGTACAGGTCTTCTAATGAGGATGGCTTGATCACTTCTGTTCTACAATCTAGTTTACAAATCATAAAGGAAGCAGACAGTAGCTCGAGCATACGAACATACACACAGATGACATAGATTACAAGTCACGTAGGCCGCTTGAGCTATAGGTCACGGTGTTTGTCTCGAGCAGGAAGCTTGGCCTAAAGTTTTTACAAAAAAAATGAATAACCACCAAAGGTGACGGCAACTAGACACTGACTGATTACAACACGTCATCTTAGCCTACTTTATCATATACGTCATCTTAGCCTACTTTATCGTATCTGGTCTGATCACATTCCTGCAAGCAAACTGGTTGACCTTTTGGGTCACTGGTTTTAACTAATCATAGTTTTTAGTTTTTTTTATATATGGAATAACGCCTCAGTGGCGTGGTTGGTATGGTCGCGGGTTCGATTCTCGGCCATTCCATTGAGGAGTGAGAGATGTGTATTTCTGGTGATAGAAGTTCACTCTCGACGTGGTTCGGAAGTCGCTTAAAGCCGTTGGTCCCTTTGCTGAATAACCACTGGTTCCAGGCAACGTAAAAACACTATACAAACAAACATAGATTGAGATGTGTGCTAGATTATGTGAAAGAAGTGAGACAGCGACCCGCAGAGAGAGAGAGAGAGAGCAAGAGGTAGCAATTCACGCTAAAATGGAAATAAGTAAACCTGAGAACGATAAAGAGGATGAAGGAGGCCCTAAAAGGACTCTGAGGCCTTGAGTAGGTCATATATTCCCGGCGGAAGAGAAAGATGCCTTCCTAAACTCTTGAATACTGAATCCCCTCATTAAAGGATGCGAAAAAACCTGATGCTTCCTTCTCTACCATAGTTTTCTTCCGTCTTTAAGGGTTTTGGGGAGGTCATTCGGGCCTCCTTTGGCTGCTTTTGCTCTGCTCTACTTTTCTGGCATGCGAGTAGATGTCTGTGCGTATGTGTGTGTTTGTTTTTGCCGTACCATACGTCACAGTTCCATATGACTGAATACTCTCAGAGACCACTCCTCTTTACCATATTTAAGGTAGCCGAATGGTTCACATGCAAATACCGTATAGATATCCATCTACACACAGCAAACGTATTCGCAGTAGCTAATCAGATGTCCTCTTTTGTATATATTAAGACTTCGGATTTTAAGTCATTAACGCTTTAAAGAGCTTGTGGGAAACATGGCTTGAAAACAAAAGATATTCATTACGTCTTTCTTTGTGAGTAAATATCGACTAAACAGAAAGAAAGAGTCCAAATAAAGAGCAAAATTGACAGTAAGTTATAACGCGTAATAGATATATATATATATATATATATATATATATATATATATATATATACATATATATATATATTATATATATATATATACACACACACACACACACACATATATATATATATATATATATATATATATATGTGTGTGTGTGTGTGTGTGTGTGTGTGTGTAGGGATTGTAAAGCGCTGAAGACCCTTGTTTTTAAATATATATATGTGTGTATATATACTTGCTTACTTAATCCTCTGGCACCCACGGAATGCATAGGGCCTCGATGAATTCAGGCCATATGTCTCTTTCCTGTGCCATCTCTCTGAGCTCAACCCAATTCTCAGATCCAACCTACCTCCGCATTGTCTGTCATCAGCCACGTTTCTCTTGGTCTACCGCGTCCTCTCCTGCCCAGCGGCTTCCATTCAGGTACATCCTGGACAAACTCATCTTCTCTTCGTAAAATATGCCCCATCTCCACCCCGATAATCTAACTATAAGGTTCACATTGGGCATCCCTGCCACCTCGCGAATTGCTGCATTTGTTATTATGCTGCTGCCATTTGATTCACAAAATCGTTCTCAGTGCTTTATTCTCGTAGGCAAGATATTTTGCATCAGTTGTCACAGTGCTGTACCGCGACTGGTGCCCATAAGTTAATATCGATCTTACAAGTGAATTGTATATTTTGATTTTGCTGTGAACTGAAATTGGATTTGACCTCCAAACTGTTTTCAGCTTGCCCATCGCTTGTTCTGCCCTCCCTATTCTCTCCCTGAATTCTGTAACTAGTGATCTATTGCTGGTCATAATTGAAAGTGTCTGAGTTGGGTAATATTACTCCTCCGATAAAACAATTCATCTGATCACCACTCTAAATCTGTATGACCTCCGTCTTTCTCTGGTTGATCACTAATTCAACCTTTCTCCCCCTCCAGTACTAACCTATCAATCATTTCGTGCATTTCAGCCATTTTAGAGGCAATTAGAACTATATCGTCTGCATATTCAAGATCACATAATCTCTGGACCCCTTTCCAGTGAATGCCATTATTCATTCCTTGCATTACCTTGGTCATAACATGATCAATCACCACAATAAACAGCAGAGGGGACAGTATTCCCCCTTGTAGTACTCCAGTCTTGACTCCAAATACATCTGTATGACTGCCATCAACCATTACCCTTCAACAAGCACCACTAGGCATATCCATTATGATGTTTACAATCTTTTCTGGTATCCCATAGTGCCTCAGAATCTTTCTTAACATACTACGTGAAATACTACCAAATGCTTTCTCAAAATCCACAAAGCATAAAACAAGAGGTGATTTTAGTTCGTTACTAAAATCACCTCTTGTTTTATGCTTTGTGGATTTTGAGAAAGCATTTGGTAGTATTTCACGTAGTATGTTGAGCTATATGTCGTAGAATAAAAATCTGATCGTCGCATCTTCTACCCTTTCTGAAACCTGCTTCCTCTTTTTGGACTATTCTATCTATTACAGATTCTATTCTGTTCAATATTACCTTGGTAAAAACTTTCATACCTACTGGTGACAGTGTGGTCTCTCGCCAATTCCCATAGTCTCTAAAATCTCCCTTCTTGGGTACTCAAACAATAATCCCTTTCGTTTTCCATTCAACAGGCATGACTTCATTTCGCCACATATGATTGAACACAAAGGGTGTTTGAATCTCATCAGCCTTCAACATTTCAGGTGTAATACCATACATTCTTGGTGACCTCTTGTTTTTCAGTTGTTTGATTGCCAAAACGACCTCTGCCAATCTAATGTCTCTTCCATCTACAGGAAAATCATGTTCGGCCTCATATATATATATATATATATATATATATATATATATATATATATATATATATATATATATATATATATATCTTAAACGAGTTTTTAGGACCAAATAATACTCG
>NC_087217.1:71156074-71178574 GCF_015104395.2 Macrobrachium nipponense | reverse complement strand
AATTACCTACCTAATTAATAAATCTAAATTTACGCACAACCACAAATCAATCATAACAAGGTTATACCATCAAAAATTTTATAACAATATATCAATATGAGTAAGGATATATATAGATCCTATACGCTTATGTTAAGGAATAACCAATTTACTCATTCCTTTGGAGGAGGTGTCCACGGAGTCGCTGGGGACCACCAGTCTGCTATATTAAGGGAGCTACTGAACACTAGGTCAGACCGATAAGCAGCAGACGTTTCCCGAAGGAAAATACAAAAGGTCGACACCTTACTAGCGTTAGCCTCCCTACGTAACTCCTCACGAGCCTCGACAGCCCAGACGTGCAGAGCAACACCAAGACCCTCAGTACACCGGGGCACGGCAGAAGCCTCTCCTACAGAGCTGGGATCCAGCGCCAGCCCTGTCTACCGGGGACTCCTCCGACGGGGGAAAAAAGCAAGGGGGGCAGGCCGCAAGTGACACAAGTCCTTGCGAGGCAGAGATATAAGCCGTGATCAGTAAATCCGCCGCAGGTGGCTCTTCATACACCGGCGGGTCAAAACGATGAATATTATGAAGTAACTCCTCCAACAAAAAATATTCCAAGGTGGCTGTTGCACTAGTCCTTCTGGGATGACGATACGGCCCGAACTGTTCTGGGAAGGCGACATACTTTTCCAGCGCAACACTCGCACCGCCACTCACTCTCCAATGAAAGTAAACAATAACAAAGCGTTAATAGGGTGGTTTGATAATTATCTACTAGAGGAAGAAGCAACAGCATCACTATCACAATATTCAAAGTAATGCACAACGAAACTATGTACCTTAATACTTAAAACATAAAAATAAAGAAAATATTACACTCGACCAAGGTTGATCTGAAAATAAAAACAATTATTTACACTACATGACACCTCCTCCTCCTAAACAAAAAAAAAAGTTTATTCATTGATAGAATTTTTTTTTCTAACCAAGAGAAAACCAACAACTTGAATTAACCATAAGGTAAATACACTTAGTCAACTGAATCAACAAAACAATTCAAATCAGGACCTATATATTAAAGTTAAATTATACCTCACACCTGAAAAAGAAGGTATAACAAATTAAGAGTCAAATTCTGTTTCATACCTGGAAACAACCAATCATAGTCCAAAAGAAATTGGGACAGATCAAATTAACAATTAGTAAACATATATATACACAAACTTGAGGAAAATTTCAGAGGCCAGGGCAACAGAGAGGAGGGCTGGCTCCTACATCCGGGGAAAGGGTGTCCGGAATGCAGTTATCTGCACGCCCTTAATATTGTTTAATAATTAGGTTAAACTCCTGCAACTGTAGGGCCCAACGCAAGATTCTTTGATTGGAGCCCTTCATCGTCTATGAATATCAAGGGGTTATGATCAGTCCAGATCTCCACAGGGAATGAAAAGTTTGTGACATAAGGCTTAAAATGGTCAAGTGTCCGAACCAAGGCGAGGGCTTCCTTTTCAATGGTGGAATACTTTCTTTCCGCCGCCAGCAACTTACGACTGTAGTAAGAGACTGGGCGACAATATCATCCTCACCACGTTGAAAAAGAACTCGCCCATCCCAACATCACTGGCATCTACAGCAATAATAAAAGGCTTCTGAAAATTAGGCGAAATCAATATAGGATTGGACACAACAACATTTTCAACCTCAGAAAGGATTCTTCACATTCAGAAGACCAGGCAAACCTTTGTCCTTTCTTCAGTAAACCAGTAAGAGGCGTGCAATGTCAGAGAAGTTGCGAACAAACCTACGGTAGTAACCCCATCATACCCAATACTCTACGCACTTCTCTAACATTACACGGTCTCTTCAAAGCAATAATGGCTTCAAGATTAGCTTGTTTCGGGGCTACTTGACCCAAGCCAATCTCATGACCTAAATAAACAACCTTAGCCTTGCCAAATTCACATTTCCCGAGATTCACCACTAGGCCTGCAGCTCGCAATGCCTCAAACACCTTCCTAACCTAACCACATGGGTTCGCCAATCATTGCTATGAACCACAAGGTCATCAATATAAATCTCAGTACCATCCACCAGCCCACAAATAACCCTGTTCATTAAACGCTGGAACGGTACAGGCAGCATTTTTTCAACCCGAAAGGCATAACTTTACACTCATAAAGTCCAAAATGGTGTTACAAAAGCAGATATTTCACAAGCTCGATCAGTTAGGGGAACCTGCCAATAACCCTTTAATAAATCTAATTTAGTAATAAATTTGAAGGTCCTATCTGATCGAGACAATCCTCAATACGAGGAAGTGGAAAAGAGTCATCTTTTGTACTGGCATTTACCCTCCTATAATCCACACACATCCGGAACTTACCGTCAGGTTTTTTCACTCGGACTATAGGGGAACTCCAAGGACTGACCGAAGGTTGGACGAGATCATGCTCCAGCATGTATTTAATTTCCTCTTCGACTATTGCACGTTTTTTTCAGGGTTCAATCGATATGGACTCTGCTTAACTGCAAAGCACTGCCCACATCACCATCATGCTGGAGTAAGCTCGTCCGCCCCGGAGAGTCCTGAAATAAGTCGGGAAAGGATATTATTAATTTTCATTATTTCATCTCTCTGAGATGCTCCAGATGCTCTACCCAGTTCTTAAAATTTCCAAATTCTGAAGGTTTTTTACCAAGAGCATCTGAGGACACCTGTCCAATAAGTCATCTTCAATGTCACTAACATATATTACAACACTAGTAACCGGTTCATAGACTATAGACAAGGGGTCGGGTCTACTAGTTACATATGATTTCAACCGATTTATATGAAAAAATACGGCACTTCCTCTGAGTACCAGGAGCTTCAATTTCATAATTGACATCCGATAACTTTCTTAAGACCTTCCAGGGCCCCTTAAACCTAGGCTCAAGGAAGTTATCGGAGTCTGTACTCAAGACTAATACCAATTCTCCTGGTTCAAGGAACGTACCTTACTCTTTCTATCAAAATTTCAATTTCATTTTACATTGTGAAGAGGACAAACTCTCTTGGGCAAACTTCCAAGCTACGGTAAATAAATTTTGTTTTAATTCATCCACCACCTCTCCCACACTCTTCTCCCCCTTTTGACCGGTTTCCAATAATTCATCATGGAAAATACCAAAGGACCCGGATCTTGTGTCCAAAAACCAAGTCAAACGGAGCGACGCCCGTGGAAGAGTTGGGATGATTTCGGATGGCAAATAGAGCAAAGGGAAGCCCCTTATCCAATCCTCTCCCTGCTCAAAAACAATATTTCTTTAATATTGACTTAAGAGTCTGGTGGAACCTTTCTACCACACCCTGGCTCTCTGGATGATAAGGGCACACTTAGTAATGTGCTGAATGGCCAGTTCAGCACACTTACCTTTAAATACCTTACTTGTAAAATTCGTTCCACAGTAGGATTGAATTTTACAAGGAAGACCCAAAATCTAGAAAAGAATTCCACAGCTTGTCAAATACGGCTTTGGAAGTTACCTTACGCATAGGAAAAGCTCTGGATATCGAGAAGCTCGGTCCATCACTGTTAACAAATAGGTAAACCCAGACTTTGTTCTTGGCAAAGGCCCCACATACATCTATCACTAACTCTGAAAAGGGTTCCCCAATAGCAGGAATAGGATGTAAGGGAGCTTTAGGAAACAGGTTGGTTGGGCTTACCCATTACTTGACAAATTTCACATGCCCTCACAAACTTTTTAACCGAAGACATTTATTCCTGGCCACCAAAATGATTTTAATCAAATTATGAAAAGTTTTACCTATACCAAAGTGACCGGCGAAAGAGTCTTCATGAGCCAAGCTCAACACTGCATCTCTAAATTTAGAGGGCACCACAATCTGCTCAATTCGGGAGGTCGTATTTAATTGATGGGTTGCACAGGCCTACTAACTCTATACAAAAGCCCCTTAATAACACAAAACCTGGGCTTTGTTAGGTCGCCAGTATCACCCAACTCAAAATTAAATTCATCCTTCTGGGGCCTGGATGAAAGTTATTCTGTCACAATGAGCTTTCAAAACTTTGAAAATTCCAATACTACTGCTACTATCTACTAGCCCCGGGCCTTTCCCTACAATCTACATCTAAACTACTAAGATTAAAATCAGATTCATCATCAGTAGCAGCTGCAATTTTTGCAGCAGCCCGAGTAGTAACTGCCACTGGGGCAAGCAGTGATCGAAACTAATGGGAAAACTTCTTGACCCGTCTCATTATTAACCTAGATCGTTACCTAGGATAACCGTCAATCCTAGGCACCGGCAGACTCTCTACCACGGCTAATTCAAAACAAAATTTATGGTAGACCCGGTAAGAAAGCTACTTCCACCTGTATTAAAGGGGCAGATACTTAAGGTGTCTCGAAACCCCACCCAGGACTACATATTCACCTGAAAAAAGGAACAAAATTCTTTATTGAATCTGCTAATACCAGGGATCTAGCGACCCCAGTATCTCTCAAAAATTTCATCAGATAACCTGAAGGGGTCTTTATTTTACCTTCCCACACATACTTATTGAAAAGTCAAAAATTGGGATTTGAGCAATCAACAGGGTAGTTAGACCCCCCCGCTCAGAGGACTTTTTTTGTCACTTACTGGTTATTATTGGGTGGTTGGGTGGAACCCTCATTCACCCTTACCAATGCAAAGATACAGGAGCCCTATTATTTTGTCATTTCTATTTCCTAAGTAAATATTTCTCCTCCGGCATTACATTGTGCCTGCCTGTGCCTGGTTTATTGCACCAATAACAATTACCCCACCCGGAGAGGGTTAACTTTGGCCGAGACTGTCTGATCACTATAGGAAAAGACTCTAGTTAGCGCTCCACTAGAAGACTTTCCCCCCAGGTACATTACCTCTCTCTTATTACCTAGGACCTCACCATTACTAACCTTTCTATTAAAATTATTTGGTCTAGAGGACTGAGAGGTGGAATTGGAACAACCCGAAATTGCCTGATCCAGCCTATGGGTTTAGTACAAATTCATCGGAAACCTGGGCCGCTTTGGCAAGATTCACTACCTTCACCTCCTCCAAATGCATTTTTAATTCCCTACCACAAACCTTCTTGAACTCTTCAAGTAACATTAGCTCTCTCAAGGAGGAGAAAGAGACAACCTGACGACTCTTAAGCCAATCGTCAAATTGCTCCTCCTTGAGACGAGCATATTCAACAAAAGTCATAGTTGGTGGTTTGTTACGGTCTGATTTGAGACGATAGGCCTCAGGGACTAAGTCATAGGCCCTGACAAACTAAAGCCTTAACCTTAGCATAGTCTCTAGCCATTCCCTCTTCTAAAGCATTATACACCCTAATGCTTTGCCCACTAACCTGCACTGAATAAGCACCGTCCACATTTCAGTAGGCCAAGCCAACCGGGATGCCACCCTCTCAAAAGCTTTGAAAAATTCAGGCACATTGCTTTCGTCAAAGATGGGCACTAATTTTAGAGCAGCCCCAATATTAAAGCTATCTTGGTGAAAATTACTAGGGGTACTAATCTGGTTGGACCCACCCTGAATCCTAGCAAGGTCCAATTTTACATTAGCCATCTCCAACTCATGCTTCCTGGCTCGTTCATTTTCTCATGTTCCAGTTTCAACAACTCAATACGTTTACTATTAATTTATATTCTCCCTCCTCCTGGCTCATGCCTGAATGAGATGGCTCAACCTTATTCACCACTGTATCACTAGCAAGAAATGGGGTTAGTAGATTTGTTTGGCTCAACAGGATTAGCTGGGCCCTTATTAGATAAGCTGTACAGGAGGGGGGTCCTCAAACAGGGACAAACCTGGATTTATACTAACTTCTCTTCAGAAGCACTATCCGTGTCCAAATCACTTTCCAATACTGGAACTAAATCTTCCCCTTCAGCCAAACCTAAGGCTACCTTGCCTCCACTAGTTCCAAAAACAAAGAGCCCTTGTATCCGTGGACTTAAAAGTAACACATAACCACCGGGCACACTGCATTAGATAATTTTTTTTTATTAAGGATGTGCCAATACTTAATGCAATCCGCTGATCCCAAAAATTCACCAGGATTGAAAAGCAATGTCCTCCATGACTATGGACAAAATAAGGAGGGGATGGGGAGCAAAATATTAAATATATATATGACCACAAAAAAAACCTAATAAATAACTATTAAAATTTAACCTTAGTGCTTGCCCCCCACAAACACAAACACTGCGTGCACCTGCGTACGATCCTGTCACGGACGCCAATCTGTTACGACCCCTAGGAGGCCGTTCTGCAGAATCTTTTAAAGATGTTATTTAGGGGATCGTAGGCAGTAGTAATGCAACACAATGAATGGGAATGTGGCAAACAAACACCAAGAAAACTAACAATATTTATTATAAAACAAAACTTAATACTAAATCAACCTGTGCAAGTACAAATGAACCCAGTATCAGAGAGCTATATGGCAATTATATGCCCAGAAGACAGATTAACATGTCTTCAACACAAGGTTTCCCTAAAACTTAAAGCTAAAACTCTAACCAGTAATATAATAGAAAACACTGTAAAAATTTAGCAAAATAAACAGCTCTAATAGAGCGGGCCCAAAATGAATACACTAGCCTATAAACTAAAGAAAGCTAGAAAGAAGTAATAAGAGTCAAAAAAAGTGAAAACCTTAAAAATTACCTACCTAATTAATAAATCTAAATTTACGCACAACCACAAATCTAATCATAACAAGGTTATACCATCAAAAATTATAACAAAATATCATATGGATAAGGATATATATAGATCCTATACGATTATGTTAAGGAATAACCAATTTACTCATTCCTTTGGAGGAGGTGTCCACGGAGTCGCTGGGGACCACCAGTCTCCTATATAAGGGAGCTACTGAACACTAGGTCAGACCGATAAGCAGCAAGGACGTTTCCCGAAGGGAAATACAAAGGTCGTACACCTTACCTAGCGTTAGCCTCCCATACCGTAAACTGCCTCACGAGCCTCCCGGACAGCCCAGACGTAGGCAGAGCAACACCAAAGACCCTCAGTACACCGGGGCACAGGCAGAAGCCTCTCCTACAGAGCTGGGATCCAGCGCCAGCACTGTACTACCGGGGGACTCCTCCGACGGGGGAAAAAGCAAGGGGGGCAGGCCGCAAGTGACACAAGTCCTTGCGAGGGCAGAGAATATAAGCTCCGTGATCAGTAATCCGCCGCAGGTGGCTCTTCAATACACCGGCGGGTCAAAAAAAACGAGGAATATTATGAAGTAACTCCTCCAACAAAAAAAATATTTCCAAGGTGGCTGCTGCACCTAGTTCCTTCTGGGATGACGATACGCCCGAACTGTTCTGGGAAAGGCGACTACTTTTCCAGCGCACACTCGCACCGCCACTCACTCTCCAATGAAAGTAAACAATAACAAAGCGTAATAGGGTGGGTGGTTTGATAATTATCTACTAGAGGAAGAAGCAACAGCAAATCACTATCACAATATTCAAAGTAATGCACAACGAACTATGTACCTTAATACTTAAACATAAAAATAAAGAAAACAAAATATTACACTCGACCAAGGTGATCTGAAAAATAAAAACAATTATTTTACACTTACATGACATATATATATATATATATATATATCAAGATATATATATAATATAGATATATATATATATATATATATATATATATATATATATATATATATATATTTGACAAGGTCTTCAGCACTTTTGCAAAATCCTTGCATGGATAACAACGTTTTGAGGAGAAAACTAAACCAAGTTTTAAATCAAAATATGAATTTAAAAATTTACGATACCGTCAAAACATGTGATATTCGTGATATATGTTTTGCATCATGATTTCCAGCATTTGTCACTGGAGAATTTCGTCTACCCGGTTTCAAGATGCAAAATATATATCGCGATTATTGCCCATTTTGACTGTATCAGATGTCATCTGCAAATTCATATTTTGATTTAAAATTTTATTTAGATTACTGCTCGAAACGTTGTTATCCATGTAAGCATTGCAAAGTGTTGAAGACCTTGCTAAATCAGTGAACCTCGTTGCTGTAGGTTTATCAGCATTTGTTTTTTTTTACCCACTTATAAATGTTTGCAGTTTATCAACGCTTTTGTCTTTTTAATGTGATGCAAGGACTTGAAGAGGAGTGCAGTATAATGTTTTTGTTGAAAGATCGGGAAACAGCAGTATGGATTCATTAGAGGAAGAGTGACGGTGGATGCCATCTTCATAGTAAGCCAGCTACAGGAAAAGAGGCTAGAGGGAAACCAGGAGCTCTATTGTGCATTTATAAACCTAGAGAAAGCATACGATAGAATTCCAAGAGAAGTGATGTCTTCGTGTATAAGGAAAAGGGGTAATTCTAAGCCTTCATTCCGCGGTAAAGTAGACTATGGCAGTTGACGTTTTCCTACGTTATTTTACTTACTGAACAAGAATTTAAAGTAATATTTATTCGAATGACTGTAATTAACCCCCAGGGGCCAGTACTAAACACGGCGAAATACATTGGACGGCCCAATCCCTAGTGGATATCGTATCCGCGGTTACGTTCCTTGCAGTCCGTGCGGAACTATTCTTTAGAATTACCCTGCAAGAAACGTAACCGCGAATACGACATCCACTAGGGATTGGGGCGTCCAGTATATTTCGCCGTGTTTATTACTGGCCCCTGGGGTTTAATTACAGTCGTCCGAATAAATATTACTTCAAATTCTTGTTCAGTAAGTAAAATAACGTAGGAAAACGTCAACTGCCATAGTCTACTTTACCGCGGAATGAGGGCTTAGAATTACCGGAAAAGGAAAGTCGCAGAAAAGTTGGTTAGGCTGGTCGAGATGATATATAAAAGAACGCGCACAAAAGTGATAAAAGCAGTTGGGGAAACATAAAACTTTGAAGTTAGTGTTGGATTACACCAGGGATCAACATTAAAACTATTTTTGTTTGTGCTGGTCATGGATATGTTGAGTGAAGAGATCATGAATGAAGAGCTGTGGGAGTTGTTTTATGCCGATGATCTGGTGATTACTGCCGAAAATGAGGAAAAACTACAGCGAAGGGTTGAAAAGTGGCAGGAGTCTTTAGAGAGGGGTGGTTAAAAGGTGAATGTGAATAAAAACAGACGTGTTGCTGACCAGTAGGGAAGATAGAGACAGAATAGTAATACAAGAAAGAAGAGGCTCGATTATAAAGCAAGCAGAAAAATGTAAATACTTAGGATCTACTTTAAGCCAAGAGGGAGGATTTGAGGTTGAAGTTGACAGTAGGATTAAAGCTGCATGGGGGAAGTGGAGAGAAGTAGCTGGAGTGGTATGTGATAAGAAAATACCAATCAAGCTGAAAGTCAAGATATATAACACAATGATAAGACCAGTGTTAATGTATGGAGCAGAAACATGGGCTCTAAGAGGAAAAGAGGAAATGAAGCTTGAGAAAACAGAGATGAGAATGCTGAGGTGGATTATGGGAATATCGTTGCTCGAGAGATTGGAAAATGATGAAATAAGGAGAAGAGAAAGCTTAGTAAAGATTACAGAGGTGATAAGAGAGTCACAATTGAGATAGAATGAGCAAATGTTGAGGATGGATGACGAGGAGAGAGTGAAGAGGGCTTGGGAGGACCCTGCTACAGGAAAAAAATCGAGAGGTAAACAGAGAATTAGATAGTGAGATAACGTGAAGGAAGATATGGAAAGAGGTTTGGTGGAGGATGATGCCTTTGATAGGAGGCAGTGGTGGAGAAGATGCATCAGGCAACCGACCCCTTAATGTAAGGATAACAGTGGGAAAGAATAAGAAGAATAAGACTGCATAATGTTTTTGTTGCTTTTACAAGTCCTTCGAGCCTCCATGGTCCAACAACATTAATGTACTGTACAAGAACAATCACTGCTCTGCTAGAGGTGAAGAGCAGTCTTGGGTTCTTTTGGAAGTGGCAGCCCAACTACAATCGGGGTTTGGAGGAACGTTGTGAGAAACGTCATTCAAACAGTCTCGTTCATTATGTCACGAACATCATGGGGAAGTTTCAACCACTAGGATAGTCATCGTAATGACCGTGTTCCTGATAAACAAATGTGGTTTTAAAGGTAGGTTAGAGCGAATATTCATGTTGTGCTCCAGGTCTATTATAACCAATTTTTTATTTCCTTTCGGAATGAAATATCACTTAAATGTCTTTTCCATTATCCCTTTTGATACATTTCAACATTAATCACAATTATCATTTTTCAAGTTTATACCATCCATTTAATGACAATTTAATTTCTGACTAGTTCTGGAATTTTTTTATTGCCATATAACGATTTACTGTGTTTATCTGTGCTTATTTTCGATGAATGTTAATAAAATTATGAAATAGGAACAATCCTCATGGAGGAGGACTGAGGGCAGAGTTGTTCTGTCCTGCATTAAATATTTTGAGTGGTTTGGTGGAGGATGATGCCTTTGATAGAAGGCAGTGGAGAGAGAAGGCGCATCAGGCAACTAACCCCTTAATGTAGGGATAACGGTGGGAAAGAAGAATACTTTGATCTCCGAGGTTCTAGTACTAAATGCTGTGTCCCACTGAGCTTCTACCATGTTTATTAATAGCAACTCGGAGGTGCCAGTAGGTGGATATGTACCGGGTCAATACCCCTCAGGTATCAAAGTATTTTTCTTTCCCGCGGTTATCCCAGCATTAAGGGTCAGTTGCCTGATGTGCCTTTGCCAAGGCATCATCCTCCACCATGCCTCTTCTCTTAATATCCTCATTCACTTTATCTCACCATCCAATCCTCTGTCTCCCTCTCGATCTTCTCCCTCTAACAGGTTCCCCCGAAGCCGTCTTCACTCCCTTCTTATCATCCATCCTCAACACATGCCCATGCCAACTCAATCGTGCCTCTCTTAACACCTCTGTGATCTTTAATAAGCCTGCCCTTCTTATTGCATCATTTTCCAATCTCTCAAGCAGCGAAATTCCCATAATCCACCTCAGCATTTTCATTTCTGTTCTCTCAAGCTTTATTTCCTCTTTTCTTTTTAGAGCCCATGTTTCCGATCCATACATTAACACTGGTCTTATCACTGTGTTATATATCTTGACTTTTAGCTTGATGGGCATTTTCTTATCACACACCACTCCGGTTACCTCTCTCCACTTCTCCCACGCAGCTTTTATTCTACTGTCAACTTCAGCCTCACATCCTCCCTCTTGGCTTAAAGTAGATACTAAATATCTAAACTTTTCCTCCTGTCTTATAATCAAGCCTCTTTTTTTCTTGTATTACTATTCTGTCTCTATCTTCCCTACTGCTCACCAAAACCTTTTTGTTCACATTCACCTTTAAGCCACCCTTCTCTGAAGACTCCTGCCACTTTTCAACCCTTCTCTGTAGAGTTTCCTCATTTTCTGCAGTAATCACCAGGTCATTGGTGTACAACAACTCCCACAGCTCGTCATTCCTGATCTCTTCGCTTAACACATCCATGACCAGCATGAACAAAAAAGGGCTAAATGCTGACCCCTCCCCCCCTCCTTGGTGTTATTACTTTTGTGCTCATTCTTTGATATATCATCTCCACCAGCCTAACTACCTTTTCTGGAACATGCTCTTACTCAAACAAGAAAACACCACTTCTCTTGGGATTCTATCGTATGCATTCTCTAAAGGCCCGTTTACACGGGGATAGTTTATTGGCGCCAGTTAGTAAACTGTCCTGGAGAGTTTACTGTCCAGGATAGTGGCAAGTAGAGTTGAAATCCCGGCTACTTTACTGGCCACTATCCGGACACTTGAGCTACTGATGCCAGTAACTATGCCCGTGCAAAAGCAAACTTTCCCAGTTCTCACTTGCCTTCAGAAGGATCATCATGTCAGAGAAGTAGAATACCGAGGATATAATGAAGTTTTTGAATAAATACGAGGAATTTGAATGTTTGGGGAACATTAGACATAACGATTACATGAATCGTAATAAGCGGGATGTAGCTCTTCTAGAAATAAGAGATGCTTTGATTGAATTGGAAGTAAACATTCCTCATAGTGGTATCCTTCTTAGACGTAGCAGTTCCTCAAATTTCTGTTGGTTCATTCTCGTATGCTTCCTATATTCTGAAGGATCTTCGTTTCTTAATTCACGAACTAAGTACTAGAGCCTCCTAATATATCCCTCCTTTGCATCCATTTTCTCGCCCACATGGTTTTCGCTGCTTCCTTTTCTTTCTGGATGAGCAACTGTACTTCTCTAGCGAGAATGACATAAGCAGCATCAATTGCTTCATCTATGTCAGAAGACATATTGCTCGCTGCTGGCGGCAACTTCTACCCAAAACACTGTCCTCGTGCAAACGCTTACTATCCTGGAAAGTTTACTTGCCGCTAGTTACTGTAGGCAGTGAACTATCCCCATGTAAACGGGCCTTAAGTCTATAAATGCACAACAAAGCTCCTAGTTTCCCTCTAGCCTCTTTTCCTGCAGCTGTCTTATTATGAAGATGGCATCCACCGTCTCCCTTCCTCTAATGAATCCCTATTGCTATTTCCCATATCTTTACAATTTCTCTTAATCTCTTTCAATCCATGCTTTAATTTCCCTATAATTACCAAACAAATCCATAACATATTCCTTTAGGCTTATATATATTATATATATAATATATATAATATATATATATATATATATAAGATATATATATATATTATATACACCATTAGATTCTTCCTCTCAGTACCTTGGCATTTCTTCCTCTTCCCATATAGCTTTTAATAAATCCTGCATCCATTTTTGTTTTTTCCCCCTCTGTGCCTAGTAATTTGATAATTTCAATTTGGAACACTGATAGACTGGTGCTTTACCATCCTTCATTTTGAGTTTAAATGTTCTCTTCACTTCTGTATCCTGTATCTCCATCACTGGTCCCTCTACCCAGTGTGCTTCCCCCATCTCCTCTCTCTAAATCTCAGTATTTAAAAGTTGTTCAAAATACTCTCTCTATCTCTTCATAATGTCTCCATCCCTATGCAGTATATTTCCATCTCTATACTTGATTACACCCAATTTACCCATATCCTCTCTCTGCCTTTTCCTCAAGTTTGAAATCTTATTAATATCCTTTTCTTCTTCTCTTGCTCTTAGTCTTTCATTCAACTGCTCTGCCTCACTTCTCTCATCTCTCTCCTCTTCTCTGTACCGTTCCTCAGCACACTGTGCATGCCTTACTTTCCAGTCCTTAAATGTTTTTTTTGTCTTTTGATTGATTCTTACACCTCTCCATTCACCACCACTTTTCTCCTCTAAACACTTCCATATCTGCCGGTTTTTCCCACCAGTTCCTCTGCTTCCCCCAACACATATTCCACTTATGTCTGCCCAGTCATTTTCTACTCGGTTACCCTGTCCAAAATCTACATTCCCCCCTCCAGCCAACTCTCTCTCACCGTTCTCCTAAACTGGTCCACCTTTTCTCCTTTAAGGTCTAAAATCTTAATGCTAGATCTCTTTTCTTCTTGGATTTCATACCTCTCACACAATTCTCCTAAGATCAGTTTCTATAGTTTGTCACATTGCTTTTGTCGACTCATCTAACCAGGATGTAATCTATTTGGCTTTGCACTCCACTTTCATAAGTTATCAAGTACTTATCAAACTTCTGAAACCATGTGTTCATACATGCTAATTCAAAACTCTGGGCCATCTCCAATATAAAACCCCCATCTTCATTTTTAATTCCAAACCCATGGCCTCCGTGACCTCCTCATACCCATCTCTTCGCTTTCCCACCCTGCCATTCATATCGGCTCCTATTAATTTTTTTTTCTCCACCACTTTCACTGTTCTAATGGTAACCTCAAATTCTTGTCTAAATAACTCTTTCTCTTGCTCTTGCTACCCCATCTGAGGAGTGTGTGCGGATGTTATATTTATTACTTTATCCCCTATTATTATTGAAATCTATAAAAGCCCATCATTCACATTCTTTAGTTCTACCACTTTTTTCCTTCCAGCTGTTACTATAATTCTAACTCCATTTCTTCACTCACTCCCCTTCCACCTAGTCTCTTGCACACACAAGAAATCTCTCCTTCTCCCCTCCATCATATCTACTATCTCCCTCAGTCTTCCTGTTAGAGGACCAACTTTCCACATACCTGCTCTTATTTTCCACTCTTTCACTACCTTCTTTGGCCGCAGTCAGGAACCCTGCGGTACCCCTCACCCATTTATCACGCCAATAAGGGGATTCCGATGTGCGTCGCTTACAGCGGACGCCCTAACTGCATTTATATTCCTTAAAACATGGTTTATTGTTTGGCCAAGGGTTTATTTGCTGTCATCAACCACAGTTATTGGCAGTGGGCCTAGCCTTTTACTAAAAAGTAAGACTGCAAAGCAGCAGTTTCCACAGTTATTGACGGTGGGCCTTAGCGTTTTACTAAAAAGTAAGACTGCAAGGCAGCGCTATCCTTTTAGTCACCTCTTATGATATGCAGGACCTACAGTGGTATTTTTTTTACATCCCTACCATATAAAGTTGGAGATCAAAGCAAATTTATATACACTAATTTCCTATATATCAATTAACGATATCTTTGATCCCCAGGGAGGCCTAGTACTAAACATGGAGTCCAACTGAGCTTCCGCCATGTTTAGTTCTAGCATCTCGGAGGATGATGCATAGGTGGATACATACCGGATTTAATAACAATTAATTTAAGAGGTGTTTCATCTACAATCTTCCGAGTTGAAATGTATGCTAATGTCACGAACAAGAGAAGATATCAATGATAACTGATTTGCCAAAGGAAAGGAAGGTAGATGTCTTGTCGCTTAGACTTAGTGAAACAAATGTGAAATGACAGTGAGTGCTGAAAAGAGGAGAAAGAACGATTATGTTTAAGGTCGAGGAGAGGTCTAGAGCCTGAAGAGAGAAATATTTTATTTTTATGGATTGTTCATTAAGATAAAGTGCAGAAAAGCATGAGGGGGAGAAAAAAAAAATATTTTTTGAAAAGAAAACCGAATCTGTAATCTGGCTAGCTTAGAGAAAGTCTAAAAGGCGGGGTGGGACCAAAGATTTAAAATTCCCCAACAATAAGTGACAGAACGAGATAAGGTAGTTAGTAGGTATGGAGTTCCAGCAAACCAAAAAGAAGAAATGAGAGCTTCTATTGGAATGCATATGGAAAGGGGCCTGACACTTGGTTTGCAGAGGGTAGTATACATAAGTATGCTTTGAGAAAGAGAGAATGGTGTAAGGAAGGGAAACCAAGTGAGTTAAAAATAAAAATAAACTAAAACACTTCAAGACCTAAGAGAGGAATGCTATATTGTTTGATTCGTGAAAGACAAGAGTGAATGTAAATACTCCCTATGATATAGTTAGTCTCTCCAAAAGAGAGAAAAAATTTAAATTTAAAACTTAGAAGCCTAGGAAAAACTGAGCAGAAATGGCGCTGTTTCAAGAATATAAAAGGTCAGAGTAATGAGAAGAGCTGAGGAAATTAAGTGTAGGCTTTTTAATGTTTTTTGTCTTTTGTCCAGCTAACGTGTTGAGAGCGTTCAGATTTTAATCACTGAGTAAATTACACCTCCAAGACATACATTTTCTAGGTAGTCTTTACAATTTTCTCTGTGTATCTGAAACATATGATGAGAACACGCATGAGAGAAATGGTCAGATTTGAAGACTTATTAAACAAGAATTGATATTGCAGAACTTCCCCTCACAGAAATTGACAAAAAGTTTTGGAAAATATTAAGAGCCAGGAATTCCTAATTACGCTGACAGATGAGACGATGGAGTTACGGTGATTGACTCCCGCGTTCAAATTTTATCCACCATACTTGTCCTAGAATGAATTTTGTCAGTTAAGTCAGTAATCTAAGGATTCTGAACGCAGGGTTTCCATAACGATGAAAGAACCAGTTTTGAGGGCATCATCTGCTCTTCTTGTAGCTGAAAGAATGGCTCGCTGTGAAGAAAAATGAGAAGAATGAAGAAAAAGTATTGACAGACAGACAGACGAGAGAAAACAGAGACAGAATCAGACAGACAGACAGACAGACAGACAGACAGACAGACAGACAGAACAGACAGCAGACAGACAGACAGACAGGAGATGGATAGATGAAAAGGAATTTGGAAACACATCAGTTCCGTGTTGCGAATCAATACAGACTGACAATGTTCGATTCAATTCAGTCAGCCTTACGAATGATAAACACATTTTTATATTTAAAAGAAAAAAGAAAGGTTAAAAGAAAGAAAACAAAAGCGGCGAGTGAAAGGCGTAGATCTCATCCAGCGCAACCTTTTCCGTATGGTATTTTCCTGACTTTCCGAGAAACCTATTTTCCACCGTATCGAAATGTTATCATTCTCTGTCAGCCGAGACATATCATATTTCACCAGCAAAAATATTGTACAAGTTCCCCCAAACCATACTCGGAATATCAACCCAACCATTTTGACTAGTAGGTAGCAAGCTGTTCGATCGCACTATACGCCGGGAGGGTTGTATTATGTCTTGTTTGTTTGCTTGTTCGGCCAAATGGGATTTTCTAACGGGAAAAACATGACTTCTTTCATTCTGTTGTGTCTATTTTTCCTTCCTGGGTTAGCGGTAAGTTTACTCATTCTAGAATGCAATAGTGTCAATATATCTAAAAGTATAGCGGGATACTGTGGCTTTGCTTTCTTTACACAACACTATTCAGCCTTTATCTTACCTTCAGTTTATTAATATATATATATATATATATATATATATATATATATATATATATATATATATATATATATATATATATAATATATATATATATATATATATATATATATATATATATATATATATATGTGTGTGTGTGTGTGTGTGTATATATGTAAATATATATACATATATATATATATATTTTATATATATATATATATATATAATATATATATATATATATATATATATATATACAGGTGTAAAACGACTTTATGCGAATATTTCGAGAAATGAAAGAAAAAGGTCATACTGAACATAAAATGTTCTTATGACATATATATTTTAATGTTTCTTTTATCGGGGAAGCGAATTTTTAAAATAACCGGTTTTCCTCAAAGCTGCTCTCAGCTAACGTGGCGTCTGCAATGTCTGAGTAATCAGGGATAAGGGGGTTTGAGGGATGGGGATTGATGAAGTACATTAAGCAACTGGATTGCTAGTCTTTTAATTATGGGTTTTTTTCTCGCAGGTTTATTCACCTCACCGACAAACAAATGATGCCTTAAAATGTATATGTTTATGGAACATTTCTGCTCGAAATGACATTTTTTATAATTTCCCCAAATGTGCATAAACTCGTGTTACATGCTATATAGTATATATATATATATATATATGAATATATATATTATATATATATATTATAATATATATATATATAATATATATATATATATATATAATATATATATATATATATATATATATAATATATAGCATGTAACACGAGTTTATGCAAACATTTGGGGAAATGAAAGAAATATATATATATATATATATATATATATATATATATATATATATATATGTATATATATATATATATATAAAGATAAATGCCACGAAGGAAAAATAAACGAAGGAGTCTGCGAGATCTTTCGGCTGAAAAGCCCTTTACTGAAGCAGCTACTGACAAAAATACGAGAAAAGACAATACAAGAAGGTTCGTATAACTGACAGATAGGGATTATAAAAGGATTAGTGCCTAGAATCCGACACACCTGGAAGATAAGAAACCTTCCCAAACAAGCATAAACAAAGGGTGCAATTAAAGGTTTAAGACAATCATCTCAGATACAATCTCCAGACAATTAAAGGATTATAGGTGACAGCTATACGGAACCTGGTAGACAAAACCATATTCACAAAAAATGACAGACATACATTACAATAAAATTTTTTTTTTTTTTTTTTAATAACTCTAAGGCAACTGATTTTTATTTAAAGTCAGTAATTATATATTTGAGGTCATTCTTAAACATGTTACAGATACAAGGGTCTAAATGAAAAAAGGCCACGACTAACATTGAAATTACAATGAAAAGTAAGTTGTATTAAAGCAGATTCTAAAAGATTTCGCTGATAAGACATCTCTTGACCGTGCAATTACTGAACTGTCAATCCAATTAATTCGGTGGTTGTTTTCACTTAAAATGAATAAATAATGCATTAGATTTTTGCCCAGTTTTTACAGAGTATTTATGCTGGCTTAGCCTTACTTCTAAGCCCTTGCTCGACTGTCCGAGGTAGAATGAGGGACAATCCATACATGGAATTTTATATATTATGTTGTTGCTTTCTATGGGGCCATTTTTTATTAACATTCTTTTTAGTGTGTTATATAGGAAGAAACAAGGTTGACATTAAAAGCTTTTAACAATGGTTTAATGGTTTCAAATCCGTTAAAATAAGGCAAACTGAGAATGTTCTTAGAATTTTCTTTCTGTGTGTTGTTTTCAGTATAAAACTTTTTCATTGTAATTTCAATGTTAGTCGTGGCCTTTTTCATTTAGACCCTTGTATCTGTAACATGTTTAAGAATGACCTCAAATATATAATTACTGACTTAAATAAAAATCAGTTGCCTTAGAGTTATTAAAAAAAAAAAAAAATTTTATTGTAATGTATGTCTGTCATTTTTTGTGAATATGGTTTTGTCTACCAGGTTCCGTTATAGCTGTCACCTATAATCCTTTAATTGTCTGGAGATTGTATCTAAGATGATTGTCTTAAACCTTTAATTGCACCCTTTGTTTATGCTTGTTTGGGAAGGTTTCTTATCTTCCAGGTGTGTCGGATTCTAGGCACTAATCCTTTTATAATCCCTATCTGTCAGTTATACGAACCTTCTTGTATTGTCTTTTCTCGTATTTTGTCAGTAGCTGCTTCAGTAAAGGGCAAGTTTTTCAGCCGAAAGATCTCGCAGACTCCTTCGTTTATTTTTCCTTCGTGGCATTTATCTTTATTTATGGATATCACGTTCCTAACTTTCGTGATTCTGTTATACATAATGAGGGCCACGTTTACTTTCGCTATCCTGTTTTTTCCTCTTTTGAGATGTGTTGTCACTACCTTCTCCAAGTCTCTTGTGGCTGCACATTCAACCAGAATTCCGTCTTAAGTTCCTGAAGAAGTGCCTTTCTGAACAAGTGCTCCCTAAATCCTGCTGCCACGCCGTCTAAGAAGATATGACAATCACCCATTCAATGAATTTAGTGCCATGATGTTGAAACAGCACATAGCAGCCGCCAAGCAAGAAGAGAAAGAAAAATTCAAGGAACTGGAAAGAACAAGGATCTCTTTCAATCATTCTATCCCGGCTGATTGGAAGGACTCGCTGCGACGGGAAATTTACGAAAAACTACGTAGGACTACAGATGCCCTGAAAAGGAAACTCGACAGAAAACTAAAAAAATCTTATTGATAGCAGTGATTGGACTAATTGTGCACGTCAAGATTGTGTTGTTAACTTATCTAGTAAACAAATAAGTGAAAATGTTGTGAGTGCGCTTGGATATGGTTTATCTTTCTTTGCAACAAGTAGACCTTCGGCTTTAATGATTGGGTCATCCCTAAGTAAATTTGAAAAATATTGTGATCTTCCTCAAAATCATGTCGACATGATTAAAGGTATTGTTTACGGAGCTGCCAATGTTAAGCATGAAAGTAACTTCCCTGCTCGCTATAGAAAAGTTTTTGACCGATCTTAAAAAGGACAATACTATCCACATCACAAAAGCGGATAAGTCAAATAGTATAGTAATTTTAGATAAAGCTGACTACATATCACGTATGCAAGCCCTACTGGCATGATGATGTGACTTATAGAAAACTAACAAAAAAATCCTCTTGATCAAGTCATAAAAAACTTCAATAGCATAGTGAAAAGTATCCTTAAAGATATAAAACAGAAACTACTAGGCAAATTGTCAGTCAATTCTCCTTCGCTACCTTACTTATATGGATTAGTCAAAACGCACAAAGAAAATAACCCTATGCGGCCTATTATCAGTACTGTTGGTTCAATTTCATATAAACTCTCGAAATATATCACTAAGATCTTGTCCCCGTTACTTGGAACCATCTCCGATTTCTCATATATATAATTCTCTAGATTTAGTTGATAGATTATACAAAAATTGCTCTTTGCCCTACTGATAGATTCGTTAGTTTTGACGTATGTTCTCTTTTTACTAAAGTCCCTATAGACTCTATTTTAGAATATCTTAGCAATGAACTAACTCAGCATGAATTACCTCTACCTATAAGTCACATTATTTCACTCACGAGTTTGTGCATTTGTGATTGTAAGTTTATATCAATGGTGAATTTTATCAACAAATTTTTTGGCATGGCAATGGGAAACTCCTTTATCACCATTTTGCTCTCAAACCTGTATATGGAATTCTTCGAAAAACGCTACTTACCTAATATCATTCATATTCCTGTAAAGTGGTATCGTTACGTTGATGATTGTTTAGCTGTTCTTCCTGTCGGTATTGATGTAAATGATTTACTCTCTAAATTAAATAACCACAGGTACCATCGATTAAGTTTACTCTAGAATTAGAAAAAGACAATTGCCTCCCTTTCTTAGATGTTTTGATACATAGAGAACCATTTCAATGTAAATTCAGTATTATAGGAAACGAACTAACAACTTAACTTAGTTGTCATTTCTTCTCAGGCCACCATCTTAATATAAAAATATCAATTTTTTCCTCTATGTTTTTACGAGCATTACGAATTGTCAGCCACAATATTTGGATCAAGAAATTGAATACATAAGAAAAATAGGGAAAGATTTATGCTATCCTTCACATATATTAGACATTTGTTTTATAATAAAGCCCACAAAAGTTTTATACTGAAAACAACACACAGAAAGAAAATTCTAAGAACATTCTCAGTTTGCCTTATTTTAACGGATTTGAAACCATTAAACCATTGTTAAAAGCTTTTAATGTCAACCTTGTTTCTTCCTATAATAACACACTAAAAAGAATGTTAATAAAAAATGGCCCCAGAGAAGCAACAACATAATATATAAAATTCCATGTATGGATTGTCCCTCATTCTACCTCGGACAGTCGAGCAAGGGCTTAGAAGTAAGGCTAAGCCAGCATAAATACTCTGTAAAAACTGGGCAAAAATCTAATGCATTATTTATTCATTTAAGTGAAAACAACCACCGAATTAATTGGATTGACAGTTCAGTAATTGCACGGTCAAGAGATGTCTTATCACGAAATCTTTTAGAATCTGCTTTAATACAACTTACTTTTCATTGTAATTTCAATGTTAGTCGTGGCCTTTTTCATTTAGACCCTTGTATCTGTAACATGTTTAAGAATGACATCAAATATATAATTACTGACTTAAATAAAATCAGTTGCCTTAGAGTTATTAAAAAAAAAAAAAAAAAAAATTTTATTGTAATGTATGTCTGTCATTTTTTTGTGAATAGGTTTTGTCTACCAGGTTCCGTATAGCTGTCACCTATAATCCTTTAATTGTCTGGAGATTGTATCTGAGATGATTGTCTTAAACCTTTAATTGCACCCTTTGTTTATGCTTGTGGGAAGTTTCTATCTTCCAGGTGTGTCGGATTCTAGGCACTAATCCGTTTTTATAATCCCTATCTGTCAGTTATACGAACCTTCTTGTATTGTCTTTTCTCGTATTTTTTGTCAGTAGCTGCTTCAGTAAAGGGCTTTTCAGCCGAAAGATCTCGCAGGACTCCTTCGTTTATTTTTCCTTCGTGGCATTTATCTTTATTTATGGATTTATCACGTTCCTAACTTTCGTGATTCTGTTATACATATATATATTATAATATATGTATATGTATGTATGTATGTATATGTATATAGATATATATATGTATGTAGGTATATGTATATATGTATATATATATATATATATATATATATATATATATATATATGCTGCTGTATATATACCTATATAAAATATATATAAATAAAGGTATAAGCCACGAAGGAAACAGTGAAAACCCTGGAGTTCTGCTTTCTCTCGTGGCTCATACCTTTATTTATGCATTTATCACGTTCCAAACTTTCGTGATTCAGTTTTGTATATATATATATATATATATATATATATATATAGATATATATAATATATATATATATATATATATATATATATATATATATATATATATATATAGGAGGAAACGATAAAATCTGGGATAGATATATAGATATTATTAGACATCATCAACACTATGGTCAGAGATTCCATTAAAATGTTCCCATTCGAAACATTGCCAAGTACGAGGCACATTTGATTTGCTAACTATACAATTTAGGCATTAATTTCCACAGCAAAGGAGAGACATGCTTGTCTCAGCCGTAATCTCAAGGCTACGACCAGAGAAAT
>NC_087217.1:71150273-71155574 GCF_015104395.2 Macrobrachium nipponense | reverse complement strand
CGACCAGAGAAATGGTGGAAAGAAGCAACGAGAAATCATTAGATGTTAGAATTGCTGTTGGAGACAATATATTCGCAAAAATCAATGTGAGAAATGAACTAAATTACAAGTTAGGTCCAAAGTTTGAGGGTCCTTTTAGAGTTATCGAAGAAAAGACAGGAAACATATTTGTAGCTTTGGTCGACGAACTTTGTCCGATGTGACGTCAGAAGCGGAGACACAGCGGGAAAAGTCTGAACTTTACCGCAGTTTCTCCGCTTCTGACGTCACATCGAACAAAGTTCGTCGAGCAAAGCTCGGCCGCGTTGACGGGGCCTTAGATGAAAAGATAGGTCGGTCTAAATTAACTCACATATCTAAATTGAAAGAAATAGGTAGATAATGAGAAGATAACATCGCGCAATTGCACTTTTTTTCCCGATTTTGCAAATGGATGACAAAATGTGATTAAGCAGTTTGATGTAACATTTTTCATTCCTTTCCTTCTTTTACTATTTTCTTATTATGCGCAAACTGTGGCGATTTGGCATAAAAACCCGAGGTAATTATTTTCATAATGGGGAAACAGGATGCAAAATATGGAAAATTAATGTAGAGTTCAGAAATATTATAAGGGGTTCTTCTGGTGATGACTTTTGGTGGTGGTGATACCTGGTGGTGATTTTTGTGATTTGGTGATTCCTGATGGTGTTGATTTATTGGGGCTGGTTTTTTTGTGGTTATTTTGGTGGTGATTTTTTTGTGGCTATGATTTTTTATGGTGATCTGTGATTTTATGAGCCAAAGGGTGGTGATTGTGATTCTTTGTGGTGTTATGGCTCTTGGGAGGTGGCACTAGTGAATTGTGGTTTTACAGGGCCCTATAAATGTGTTGTATTTTATGAGGTTATATTCACCAGTGGTTATATTTGGTGGTATATAATTGTTATGGATAATTTGAGGATTGTGATTTTCTATGGTTTATATCAAGACGAGGTGATTACTTGAGCGTTATATACATGTGGCGTTATCACAAATTGTTTACTTTGAGGTATATCAGTGGTCAAATGGCTTAGGATTTAGCCTGTGGTGGATATTTTATATTGATGGTTATTTCAGGCTTTTTAATGGTGGATTGTCGAGGACAATATTTTGGATACCCGTGTGGTGACAATGAGGATGTCCTGAGGATAATTTTTGAGGATTAATGTGGTTTTATAGTATCAACGAAGATTTATTGAGGATTTATTGAGGATTCCCGGGGAGGATTTAATGGATGATTTTTGGGCCTATTTGAAGGAATGATGATGTCTGGGTTTACGAGTCTACTAGACAAGTCAATAGTGCGATTTGAGCACATGTTGTATACACAGGTGGTTTGGTGCTGACAATGCTGTGGTGTCACGGAGGAGACCAATTGTTGATATTTTCTTTTGGGATTGATTACTCAGAGGTTTGCACCGCTTTCAGGAATGTTAATGATGACATTCCATGGTGAGGAATTTTAAGGGGTCGATTCGGGATGATACGGATATGTTACGGCAGCAATTTGCGTGACGATACATACTACGTTTTAATGGGAAAGAATTGAATTTGTTTTTCTCCTTATACATTTGTAATGGGAAAAGTTGAATTTTTTTTTTTCTCTACAAGGGAAACTTGGAATCGGGATTAAGCGGTTTTATTATGGTACCTTTACATAGGATTTCTATTATAGAGAGGAGGTAGAATTTATCTTGGGAAACGTAAGATAGAAGATATATTCAACATTATGTTTGATGGAGGTTAGCTGAATAAACACTGTAGGGGTTTTGTTGTATAAACATTATGGCGTTTTTTATAGTATACTTGTCAGATACGGGATTAATAATGAGTGGTCAGTTAGCGATAATAGTTCTCCCAGTAAGCTTAATAGGGGTCAGTAGATAAAGATCATATTTTATTTTAGTGAAGAATTTTAGTCTTTAATAACTGACTATGAGATTGGGTGTGTTAATTCATGACAGATTCGTGTGTTAAAGCAAGCTTTTATTTGTTTTAAGATCATGTAGACTTGTCAAGGGGTCACTTAGAACCTATTAATGATGAAACACGGACGCACGATGACTTTAGATAGAGTATTCCCAAGCTCACACAAGTGGTGACAACGAAAGCAACTTAGGATCTACAGCGCCAATGGTCGGATCTTCACACAGGCCATGATGTCACGGGTCGCCATTGCAAGGACGGGATATAGTAAACGGATCGTCTCAGGATAAATTCTGGGACAAATCAGGAGTCTACAATACTTCTACGAGGCGGGTGCAGGACACACTTGCATGGAAGTCGCAGGATATTTCAAGTCGACAACAAGGTTGTGGTTACGATTCCTTCATCGGAAGACGTTGAATCTACCATTCAGCAACGAGGGTGTTAGGATACACCTACAGGGATTGCAGACCCTTAATAATGGCTCACGCAGAGTCGTTTCGAGATGGTTCATGCGCTTCAGCCGGGATCTACAGTTCATCGACAAAGGTGTTGTATGAAACACTTACATGGGGACCACGAGGTGGTTAAAGTTCTGCCTACACTGAAGACGGCTACAGTTCCACAGCTAGAGGATAACAATGGGGATGAATTCTTCTTCGACGAACGCTACGCAGTTCCAGTGATTGCCGTTATGGTAGCTATAATGATGGTCAATATGCGTTGCAGAAGCCATCAAACTTCTATGCAGCTGACGGAGTAAGAGAACCCCAGCAACAGAAGTAGCTCTAAATCATGTGGCAAACTAAAAGACAGTATGAACTAGTATATACCAGTAGTCAATGTATTGTGCAACAGGGGTGCACATATACAGGTGGGTGAGCCATCTTAAAGGCACTGGTAGAGGGAAAAGATAAACATTTATATTTAAACATATATATGGGGTTGATAACCTTAGCTCTTGCCGGTTAGAGACAGGTGGGTGCAAACGCTGGATTCCTCGGAAATGCTGAGATTAAAAACAAATAGAAAACACGACGTGTGCATAATCGAGGTCGTTGATGCATTCCAGAGACATGAGTTAATCACGGGAAAATTTACCAAGTTACATTGTATGCATGTATCCGTACGTCGGTTAGTGGGCGTACATTCGTACATCCATTGAGTAACAGAAAATGAGTTATAATCTCTTGTATGAGAATTAAAGGTTTACTCCCTGATACTGTTTGATCACGTGTGGAACTTGCCACAGAAGAGGCGTTCGGATGTCCGCCGGAAAAGGTAAAAGTAAAGTGACTTTAAGTTCAGTTCTAGAGAAAGGGGAGTGCGATGTGACACACTTTATTGACGAACTTTAATGATTAATTGTCTGATAACTATCTTCTCTTTTTCAGATGGATTTGAAGTCATTATATAGAAAAATGGGATTTCTCTAGACTTGTTTTGACTTTTGATAAACTATGAATTCTTGGACAGAAAGAAATGAGGGGGTACTTACTTAAATATGATTTGGGGAAGAATACGATAGTCTAATGTTGTTGTTTTTTTTGAGACATTTCTTAACTCATTTATTCCATTTTCATGTTAGCTATTTTTGGGAAATAAAAAGTATATTTTTGTAATAGCGGGACTTTGAATTTGCCTAGAGTTTGATATTTGATTTTCAGCTAACTTCAGGGGTGGCACTCAACATAGGAAGTAGGTCACGTTACCAATCGTTTAAACGAGTGTCATTTTGACCTCGTAAGATATATATATATATATATATAATTATATATATATATCATATATATATATATATATATATATATATATATATATATAATGTATATATATATATGGTATATGTGTGGTGTATGTATAGTATGTATGCATATATATATATATATATATATATATATATATATATATATATATATATATAATGTGTATATATTCACGTGTTAACATGTGTAATTTAATCAAGTATACAATACTAGATTATTAATAAACACTTGAGAAAGTTAATCAAATTGTGAATTGAAAAACATTAAAACACAAATTTACCAAAATAAAAAATCTAAAATAATTAAACAAACAGTTCAAATGAAAGTAAAATTACACACATGAAGAAACATGTAAAATAATATATCAATGTTATTTTTTAGTCGTGGCTTAAATGGAAAAAGTATCACTTTACCTTGTACATTAAAATTTTGCTTACAGAGAGTAAGCCTACAAAGTACTTTGTTGTTGTTGTTCTTCTTCTTCTTCTTGTTCTTGTTCGTGGGGGGAGTAGGAAAAGTCTATGGAAGAGACTAAAAAGATCTGAAAAAGGTGTTTCCCGTTGAGTTAAAAATACATGAATTTTAGGATAGGATATTTATGATTTATTTATTGGAATGAGAATGTAAAATAATAGATAATGTGTATGTTAAACTGTAAAAAAAATATTTCTAATAGAATATAGCGTATTTAGTTCAATTTCCATTGGTGAAACAATGCACTATTTTCATGAACGTAGATCTTAGAACGTTTTAATTCATTAGATTTTATTTGGTGTACTGGATTTAGGCTTTATTTCTGTTCAGTAGCAAAATGAGATTTATTGCACTGTATTCTCATCAAGTTTTTTTGTGGTAAGTCAACGCCCTGTATAATCTTTTAATTGTCTTGTCCCTGCTTGCTTCCGAGCAGTTGGAATTAATCTTTTGTAAACCTCTTAAATTGTACGCCTGTTTTCAGTAGGTCTACTAATTCTCCAGGTGTGTTGGGTTCCAGTCATTAAACTAGGCTAATTCAACTCTAAGATACAAAAATATATTCTTTATTATTCCCCAAAGAACTAACGTGAAAACCAAGGAAAATTAATTTGAAATCCCAAAACCATGAAACACAATTACTACTCTGCACAAGCAACTTGGTTAAAGATTGTCACACACTATTCTCATAATCAAAAACTCCATCAGTCTTTCTAAAAATAAATATCAAACAGAGGTTTCATTTTCTCTGATGACAAACCGATTCCATCTGTAAAGGAAACCACTATTATCAGAAATAGAATTTTAAAAAATCATGGATAATATTCCACAAGATATTAAATGTGAGCGCTGCATCTCCTTTCAAAGAATCTGGAAAAGCTCACCATTTCCTTTAAATATTTCTAGCCTTTCCGACAGATTTTCTACCACCTTCCTCTTGTGAGCTTTCTTTCTAGAATAACCACCTTCCGCCTGCGGCATGTTATATCACACTTTCCCGCCCCTTGACGGGCAAACAAACGCACTCACGCTAGTCTACTCAATGTTCTGGAACTTTCTGCGAACACTCCCTGTTTGACGCACAAACAGATGCACATACAGCTGCATTTTTCTG
>NC_087217.1:71115273-71140273 GCF_015104395.2 Macrobrachium nipponense | reverse complement strand
TCAGTGGCACCAGAACCATACGGAGCTCGTAAAATGTGGTGTTTATTCGTTTATTGCCGGCAACATGATGAAAAATATTATTTAAAAAAAAAAAAATCTAAAAGGACGTATAAAACGAGGAACATCCTTCGATTTTTTTTAGTGCGGTTGCACAACGCACAAAACTGAAAGCATGACGCTCAATGTGACTATATTAGAAATGGCAAAGAAACGAAATGTTTTGGAGCCTTTCATCGTATATACATAACCGAATATCTTTTTTTTTTTTTGTCTTTGTGATCTCGGCCTCCAATATTTCAATGATGCATTCGAATATGAATCAGGCACATTAATATCCAGTCTCGTTTGCTGGGGTTTCCACATTGCCTTTGCTTTCCTCTCCTTTTCATGACTCCAAAAGAATCACTGAACCGAAAAAAACAAAAAAAAAAAAAAAAAAAAAAATAAAAAAATAAAAAAGGCGACGGTTTCCAAACGCTAAATACGAACTACAATAAATAAATAAATAAGTAAATAAATAAAGGACTTAGAGTTTACTCTGCTCGAGAGGCTCTTGAATAAAACGAGCCTTTTGTAGAACATAGCCTGAAATCTTCTTTCACATTCAGGGGATAATTACTATTCCCGCGGATGCTAAATTATTCTTTTCAAAACTTGAATCCCTTTTAGAATTAATTCCTAGCATATTAAAGCTCAAAGCAACTGCGCTATAGTGCGGCGGACGCGTGGAGTGCGGGGTGTGGGGGGGGGGGGGGTTTTGAGGGGGGGTGTTCTTGTTGGGTTGGTGGTTGTGGTGGGGAAGTGAGTGTTTGTTGAACCTATAAGGAAGAAGCAGGAGAACGTGGAAAGAGACCGAAAGCAAGGGAAGAAAGACTGTGGAATATTTCACCAGATGTGACCAGATAAGTGGAAGCGAAATGTCATATAAATAATGACCGTCAAATTTATATGAACAGAAACGTCAAAATTGGTTTCTTAGAGACGATTATTACTGTAATAATAAAATGATGAGCAAATAGTTTTTCTATTTCTCTTTAAAGTCGAGTGTCATCATTTTTTTAAGGGGTCTTTGTATCATCACCCTCATTCCCAAAGTTAGCAACTCAAAGCAACGAGATCTTCGTATAGAATTGACATTCCATATACCCCAGAAACGCTCATTCTACAGCTATTTGATACCATGCCTATACCCATATGTTTATAAACAAATAATACTGCATGCCCATAGCGTGAAGATCGGTTCACGTGTCTTTATGTACTATTTGCGTACTATATGATTCCGCATTAAACGTAGAAAGTTTTAAAATTACGATTCTTTGATCAGTCTTCTCTCTTTAAGGAAGCAAATGGCCGCCCTCAGATAAGAGAAGAGGACGTTCTAGAATTCATCAAGGAAACAGAACGGGAATGAATCAAGCAAAAAAAAAAAAAAAAAAAAAAAAAGCAGTGACTTTTTGTTTTGGAATCACCGTTGAATGGGATACACGACGATGAATTAGCCGTAACAAGAAATGACTTTCAGATGATGTATCAAAATGTAACCGCAAAGAGACTGAATTAGAAGCCAGGAAAAATTGGATATTCTTTTACGAGTTTTACAAATGTAATTTATGCGGAATTTAAAGAGGACTGGAAAGAATAAATTCAGCACCAATGAATCTTTACACTCTTACTTTACGACCGCTCTGAATTGTTGTGGACAGAAATTTTGACCATCAAAAGAAAAAGTTGTAGACTTTTTCACTTATCACTGTTTGATCTGCGCATGTGCTCTGTTACTGTTTTCCAAATTTTAATTTTTCCTTTACTATATCATCGAATGTCTGTTAATTTTTGTAGATAACTAGTCCTGATGCTGGGAAATATAGGGAGTGTCAGGAAATTTGGCTGTCTCTGTATCGTAAGAATTAATTGTTTCCGCAATTTCATCGCCTCCCGGCTATTGTATATAATAGATATACATACACACGTACACACACACACACACACACACACACACACACACACACACACATATATAATATATATATATATATATATATATATATATATATATATATATATATATATATATATATATATATATATATATAATATATATATATATGAATTATTATCACATCACCGTGATTCATATAGATCATTCGAGCTACAAATGTCCTTTAATATCTAATTCGCTCTACCTCGGAGCGAATTAGATATTAAAGGATATTTGTAGCTCGAATGATATATATATATATATTATATATTATATATAATATGTATATATATATATATATATATATATATATAAAGAGAGAGAGAGAGAGAGAGAGAGAGTATGCTCACGAAGATATACGCTTGTGAAGATTTAATTACATGAAAACAAGATATAAAAGATATAATCATTTCCGATACTGTAAATAGACGCGCGCGCACGCACACACATATACTAAATATCATAAAATCCACCTAAGAAGGCGCATGAAAACCGGAACTTGGAACAAGTACTTTCGTAGTTTATTCTACATTTTTAAGTTTACACTGAGTATAAACGTAGTTTACAGACCTCTATATTCAAAATTGAGTGGTGGTGGGCGGAGTTTCAGTTTCTTGATTTGGGCATCATGTTCTCCAAACAGAAAGGACAGTAAAAGAGGATCAGGGATATATATATATATATATATATATATATATATATATATATATATATATATATATGTTATATCAGTGCCTGTACGTACGACTCCCCCCCAAAAAAAAATTATAAAAATCCATATTTTCTGTAAACCAAAGTCTGTACTTTCAGTAACATCTAATCGGGTAGAAGTGCATAGACCACATACCCAATTTTTCTTCATAATATAACTAATATAATATTTTCCGGTATTTAATCATGTTTATACCTTGTATGTAATGACATTTATAAAAGGAAAGGTCCAGTTTTGGGAAAAACGAACCCCCACATAAAAAGTGTGAGTGTGTGTGTGTGTGTGTGTGTGTGTGTCAAAAATTGAATATCTCATTTCATTTAATTAAAATTTGCCTAGCATACACACGTCTATCTTCGTGAGCATGATTCAAATATTTTCATTCTCACATTGTAGCTGTAGGTTCCGTTAAGAGAAATTCGCTCTGCCTGTTGGTTTTGGATATCGTATAATATCATTTTAAGATTTGATAACACCTCAGAATTATCATATAAATTTACGCAAGCAAGTTTAGATGAGTATTTTACGAAATATCTCGAAATCCCCATGTCACCACCTGAATTTTTCCTACCCCTGCTCGTATATAAGTCTATACCCATATGTCAGCAAATATTACTTTATATCTGCTGATGTGACTGAATCTTCTTCAGCATAAATATAGAATGATCATATTACAGTACTTACTATGACTTGAAAACGCTCATATGATTTTCTCGCATAAATTTATGCAATTGGGTATGACTGAGCATATTACGAGACTAATTTGACTCCCGTCGTTATCAACGGAGAGAAATCTTGAAAAACTCCTTGAATGGTTTTTTTTTGTTTGTTTTTAATATATTAATTTTAACCTTCCTCTTTATTCATTGTCGTAGTTTCTTTGAGATACTATGGAGAGACAAGGCTCTACCATTACTCAAATATAACACTTTGTCCAGGGAAAATTTGTAATGTTTGCCATTACCTTATACATTCCAACACCATTCAACAAATATTGTTGAATGGTCGATCCATGTAAACAAGTCATGACTTTAATCAGACAAAAATCAACAATATTGTCGATCCTTTTCCAGATTTATTTTTCTTAGAAATAAATTACACATTTACAAAATAAGGTCATGCATGGATTTTGTCATTTACAAAGTAAGGTCATACATGGATAAACACCATTCATAATAAAAAGAAACATTTGTCTTCTAACTTTCAGCTCTGAAATAAATTACCGAACACCTCGTTTAATGCGGTTTCACGAGAACAAAATTTACAATCTAGCAGGTATGGATAAAGTAAATTAACGATACCCAAATAACAACAAACATCATCCAGAAACAAACAGCATGAACAACAAAAGAAGGAAAAGACTAATCATTTGGAAAAGCTCTTTCCTGAAGGCACCAAACAACTTTTACTCTCTGATTAGCCTGACAAGTATTCAAGAAAATACTAAAATAAGAGTGTTACAAGTTGTCTATTAATTTTATGGATTGGCATATAAAGCCAAACTCTCAGTGACCCTTAAAACATTTTAATAAGACAACTTCATTATTAACTCTTCCTGATTTTGTATCCAGCAACTACCATATTTCAAAAGTAGCTTTAAAATATTTGAGTTTGTTTGTTAAAATCTTTAAAACAAAACTCCTACGTCTAGGATACTTTGTGTAGAAATATGCTCATTGATTTTGTGTTGAATTCCGTGAGGTAGTTAACGCTTTGAAGAGAAAAGAAAACTTGAAACTTTTATTAGAGAAAACGATATCTACTTTTTAATGATAAACTTATGTAATTTTCCCGATATGTTTTGTTTCTATGGTATAAGCTAGCTAAGGTGAAAAGAACGAATAGCATGCTGTACAAGGCAGCCTAAGACTGCTATCTTTTGTAATATGATTTTATACATACCTTCATGAAAATTAAGCTTACGATAACTAAACGCGTGCGCACCTTGAACCATCGTAAGCTGCCTTAGGTATAGCCTACTGTAGATTTATAGGTATTTTACATAACAGGCCCGCACAAAGATTATTGTTTTTAAAATAATGTAATTATTCAGAAGATGAAACCTATTCGTATGGAACTAGTCCACTGGCACCATTGACTTGAAATTCAAACTTCCAAAGAATTATGATGTTCCTTCGAAAGAAGTAGGGTAATCAACCGCAGACGACCCATCGTTATCGCGTGGCCAGGACTTATTCACTATATATTTAATTGGTGAAAAAAGAATACAATTACAACTCCAAGCATACCATTCAAAATATTGAAGTTTTTTTCAACATAATATAATATATTAAAGCCCCATACGAACTAAAATAAGCATGTGAGCTCTTCGTAAAATATGTTTTCAAGGCAGTTTTGAAATCCAATATGGCGGCAATCGCGTGACTGGCCGTTCTAACCACAGACAGTCCACCATCTTTCCAGCCTTCCCAGCACTCATTTGAACAATGTTAGCGTATATATGTAACGTTTATTGATCTTACTCAAGATTGCAGTTGTAATCAGCACAATAAAACAATATTTTGTTGCCTCTATTAGTAAAAGTATGAAATTTTTTATTCCCAAGGTCATGGTTTGAACTGAATTCATTTTTACCTTGTAATCGGTGGTTTTATCCTTACTGCCATCATAACTGAAACTCCACAGTGCTTATTTGATTGTAATTATACACATTTTGGTCTTAATTCACCCCAAATTGCACTTGAACCACGTTGCTGTTCCTGATTCCTAAGCACTCACTTCACAAACACAGTTATGAGCAGCAGACGACTACGCTGTTTATAAGATGCAAAGCTTTATTCCCTTAGTTCTTTACCTTACTCATTATTTAGTTTAACTTTACTATACTTCAAAATATTTATTTAATTCGTGTCTATTATCCCTTTTTTGCAACCAAATTAACCCCGAAAAATTACAAATATTTCTGATGTACTTAGGAGCAGACGACGCAACGAAAAAATGACTCATTGTTTCCAAGCTAGTGGAGCTTCACACATACGCCAGTGCATTTACAAACTGTTTCCACGAATTCTAGTTGTCATAGTAATGCAGTAATGATAAAATTGCTGTAATATGTATATATACTACAAATAGATATGCTAATTTCACTTATTTCCCCAGTTTTGTGTAAGTCTTATACCCAGTTTGGAGGGTAAACACATACCAATTGACAACACTGATAAACAGTTGAAGAGCGTAAAACGCTGCAAAGAATGCCATAGTTCCCTTGGATAAGTACTGGTTGGAGGTTGGGTTTACAATTGTTGTGATGAAAGTGTCCCAGCGTCTATGGGTACAAGTGGTACGCGGATTTAGCACAGGAAATGAGAAGTTTGTTGACACAAGCGACTCCTCAAACATCGAGATGGCGTCAATCTTCTAAACTTTTTTAATTGTAAGCAAAAATTTTGAAAGCGTTATGGGGTTAGTGTGCACTGCGTTGGCCACACTTTTCATTACCCTCTGTTTAAATCTTAAAATATGGCCTTAATTTCTAACTTTGGAGAAAATACTTACTTCGAAAGGAGAGTAGAGGTCTTTAGCTCCTGCTACCACCACCAACAACTCATGACTGATGACCATCTCCAGTGTCAGGACGTGTTAAAGTACTTTTTCGGAGGATGGCCAAATACGCGGTAGTCAGTGAGTTGGCCAGTCCAGTCGTTTGTTTACCCTAGTACAAGAAGATGATGTGAAATACAGGAAGATGAGATCAGCAATTAGTAAAGCAGATAAATTAACTAAATAATAAATAACTAAAAATCTATGTAAAAGTTTAAAACAAGTTGAATTGCATAAGTGTATCAATTTATTGCATCTTCACTTGAACCTCTGAAATTCCAGTTACAAAACATCCTCAGGGAGGTTATTCCACTGTCCAACTGTTGCGTTTTACACTTATTGCACTGAATTCTAGACCTTGTTGTTATGGGTCGATGACAAGGTCATAAGGCCAACACTGCTACTACCCGCTTGAGGGGTTGAAGAGACAAGGCGATATGGAGGAGTAATGATAGTAGTTTATATTTGACAACGTCTCCAAAAGTTGTGAGGGAGAGAGAGAGAGAGAGATTGGTGGAAGAAGGCAGAGTTAGTTTGGCAGTATTTATCCGTTGGTTGTTAGTTGATTTTGTGGTATTTGATTGATTTTGGAGTTGTAAGGTGGTTGTGCGTGTGTCTGTCTGGTTTTGGTGAAGTTGAAGAGGTTGGGAGTGCATTTTCGGTGTCTGTGAGTGTTGGTGTTGGCAGGTTGTTGTGCTTGGGCAAGTCATGTGGTTGTCGTGTTCTTCGTCTGCAGTTGTTTGTAGGGTTGTTGAGTTGTTGTGGGTTTGTGGGTCTCAGTTGGTTGGTTATCGGTGGTGGAAGTGTCACGGCTAGCCTATAGCCTATCCAGCGGACAGCACAGCCTAGCCTATCTGGAGCCAGAGGTGAGTACATGTTTGTGTTTTGTGTGTTTGGTATTTTATTGAACCAATTGTCCTGCAGGTTAAAGGTAACGTAAAGGGGAAAGTGTGAGTGTGGGAAATTTTGTTAGCTGGTACGATGAATGTAAATGTGGGGAGTTTGCTTGTTTTTATTACTTAGCTTTTGATTCCGCCACAGTAATTTTTTGGCGTCCGAACAGGGACTGCTGGTGTGGCAGCTGCAGGACAATTGGCCTAGGCTAGTGTGTTTGAGTGGTGAGAAAATTTGGGATGGAAGGATTGAGTGAGGTGGAGGGGCTAAGGGAGGAGTTGCATTTGGCAAGGGAAGCTAAGCAAAGGTTGGAATTGGAGAATGAGAGGTTAAGGGTAGAGTGTGAGGAGCTGAAGAGCGAGTTAGAGGAAATGAGAGGAATGCTAAGGAGTGCAAAAGTAGAAATGAAAGAAGAAGTGAAAGGAGCAGAAGAGAGAATGGTTGAGAAAATGGATGAAAAATTCTTAGTGATGATGAATGCAGTGCAGATGATGATGAAGGGGTTCATGAGAGAGGGAGCTGTAGGAGGTAGGCCTACTAGGTCTTGTGATAGGCCAGAAGTGGTAAAGACAGTGGAAGAGCGAGTGGATGAAACTACGAGTGATGAAGGTGACTTGGTTGTGATAGGTAAGGGAAAGAAGGGAAAGAGACAGGATAAGGATAAACCTGAGGACAAGAATAAGAAGGGGGCTGAGGAAAGAAGGCTAGTAAGGGTGACGGACAGGTGAATACATTGGGGAAAGGGCTGAGAGTGATTTAGATAGTGGTGAGTGGAAACAGGTGGGTAGAAAGAAGGGCAAGAAGAGCGTATTCAGGAGCATGGATGTCAGTATGGAAGTTGATTCGCTGTATTCGGACGAGGTTAAGAGTGATCAGAATGGAAGTAGCGAAAGTGAGAGTGAGAGTGAGCGGGAAGTACGAAAGGCTGTATATATGAGAGAGATATCTAGATGTGCACAATATGAGGAATATGGTAGTAGGGACATAGGGGATTTTTTTAAGGAATATGAGAGGTATTGTGAGGCAAAGTATGGGGATAAAAAGATAGTCTGGGCAAGAGAGTTGGGTAGCTTTTTGACGGGATTTTTGTTGAGTATGTATAGGGTAATGATGAGTGTGGGGAATGTGCCTTATGAGAGTGTGAAAGCCAGGATTGTGGAACAGGCGAAGAGGATGAGTAGTGCTAGATATAGGAGATAACATGGTTTTGATGAGGTAAGATTGAATGTTGGTGAGTCGTTGTCAATGTATGTGTGCAGGTTGGAAACATTAGCCAGGAAAAAGTCTGGGGATGAAGGGATAAATGAGTGTAAAGAGTTAGTGAGGAAGTTGTTGGCGACTGTGCCTGAGAGTGTGTAAGAGTTTGTAAATCTGAAACGTAAGGAGAAAATGCGATGGACAAATGAAAGGTTCATGTGGAACGACATTTTTGAAATAGTAGAGGATTATGAGTTGGATAGGTGTATGAAAGATAGTAGTAGTGTTAGGACTGAAGTAGCTGATGTTATACAGAGTTTGTTAGGACTGAAGTAGCTGATGTTATACCAGAGTTTAAGAGCAGTAGGGAGGCAGTTTTGGAAGGGCCAAGGCGAATGGCAGAGCGAGTGGTTGATAGGAGCGTTAAGAGCCAGTAACGTAAGTATGGTTAGCCCTAAGAGAGATCGGAGTGCAAGCGTTGGAAGAGTAGGGTCGGTTAGTCGTGAACGAGAGCAGCGGTGTTACAGATGTGGAAAGCTAGGGCACAGGAAGAATGAATGTCGGTGGGCGTTGGGAGCATCCTGCGGGTGTGAGCAAACAGGGCATTTAGTGAGCAGGTGTAAGAAAGATAGGGATATTAGATGTTACAGGTGTGGGCAAGTAGGGATGTCGAGGTACACGTGTAACTGAGGTTTGCAGTAATTGCGGGAAGAATGGGCATTATGCTAGGATGTGTAAAGAACAGCGGGCAAAATGTGTTGAATGTGGAATGGAAGGTTATGTGGCGAGTGTGTGTAGGCGAAAGATGAGTCAGGTTGGAAATTCTGGAAACTAGGTACAAAAGGGATTCAGTTGGGTGGGTCCTCTGGTGTGCGGGCAGTTGATGCATATGCGTGAAGGATTGTTGCATGGAATGGGTGAGGTTAGGGCACACCATAACCAACTCCGTAAGTGGAGGGAAGTACCACAGTATGTTCGGGAGAATACAATGAGTGAGTGGTTGAGGGTGAATAATTATGAACCAACAGTCGGTGAACGAATGGGTCTGGGAGATCAATAGTTGGTGTTGGTTGAGTATGGAAGAAAACAGAGGAGTGTGGAGAGAGGAAGTAATGGGGGAGGTAATATGGAGGAGTAATGATAATAGTTTATATTTGACAACGTCTCCAAAAGTTGTGTGTGTGAGAGAGAGAGAGAGAGAGATTGGTGGAAGAATGAATGGGAGTGGTTAAATAGCGGTCGGAAACATGTCTGTTGTGGCGCTCTGTAGTATGTCAGTGGAAGTCTGTTATGAGAGTCGTAAGCAGTGAGGTGTCTGGTGAAGACAGAGTTGGTATGGCAGCATTTATCCGTTGGTTGTTAGTTGATTTTGTGGTATTTGATTGATTTTGGTGTTGTAAGGTTGTTGTGTGTGTGTCTGTCTGGTTTTAGTGAAGTTGAAGAGGTTGGGAGTGCATTTTCGGTGTCTGTGATTGGTGGTTGGGGCAGTGTTGGTGTTGGCGGGTTGTTGTGCTTGGGCAAGTCATGTGGTTGTCATGTTCTTTCGGGCTGTTGGTGTTCTTCGTCTGCAGTTGTTTGTCGGGTTGTTGAATTGTTGTGGGTCTCGGATGGTGTGTGGTTGGTTATCGGCGGTGGATGTGTCACGGCTAGCCTATAGCCTATCCAGCAGACAGCACAGCCTAGCCTATCTGGAGCCAGAGGTGAGTACATGTTTGTGTTTTGTGTGTTCTGTATTTCATTGAACCAATTGTCCTGCAGGTTAAAGGTAATGTAAAGGGGAAAGTGTGAGTGTGGGAAATTTTGTTAGCTGGTACAATGAACGTAACTGTGGGAAGTTTGTTTGTTTTTTTTACTTAGCTTTTGATTCTGCCACAGCGAGATTCGGAGTTTTATTACAAAATTAAATTTATTAACACAATAACAATTCCCCGTGCATAATGTTTACTTCATAAGACTCAAAGGGGCAAGAATCAGCATGATAATTTCACAATGTAAGAAAGTTAGGTATCATGTGGTCGGCATGAAAATTCTAAGTCCCTAAAGGGAACAATTAACACAATTTACAGAAGATTCTTCTACAAAACCCACGTTAATTAAATAATAATCAAACCCGCAATACATTCAGCACAATATTTTAAAAGTTAACACAATAACTAGGTGAATGAAACGCGATAAAGTTTAACACATGCACATCCGTAGAACAATAACTGGCTTAATAAGAGGAGAGTATTTAATCTCCTTACCTGCGAGTTAGATGCCTCGGGAAAGAATGAGTTCCGGGCTAATGACTGCTCACTCTACACTTCGGTGATGCCAACTTAAGGACTACTTTATTACGCATTATTTTTATTACATAAATTTGGACATTAGAAAGCTATTCAATTATTAAGATTTGATTTAAGTTTCATGAGGTGGTAGCAAATTCAGAAAATTCCCAAGAGTTTTCTCTAACTTTGGCATTTTCGCCTAGAGCAATTCCTTTGTTCCCAAATTGTATACATTGGATATTTTGTTCATTATTTAATAGGCAAAGGTAATATTTTATCAAATAAATTCCTCTACTTCTCCTCCAGTTAGTTTGCTCGACCACAGTTACACAGTTACATAACCAAATCACACAAATACGTAGCTGTTTCACCTCTCCCTTGACGTTCTTCTTCTTGCTAAATAACCTGACGTTGTGGAAGGTTTGTCGATGATAAGGGGATCCTACCTTTATCGCGACACCAACAGTGTGAGATATAAAGATCCGAGAAGTTCAATAGCGAGGCACATTTGCTGCATACTGCTGCTGCCGTTCAGCAAATCTGGTTGCTCTCAGGAGGAAAATGGGATCAGGGATCGGCTGTGAATGTGAAAGGTCACTGTTAAATACAACGTATGAATAAGTGACAAACAAGAGACCATCCTTCTATGATCCAAGTCATAACTGCTGATAATAAGAAATGGAAACCTACCACCACGAACCCCTCTCTACCTATTATATAAATCTCTGACAGAAGCAGACGTCTCCACCGGAGAACTGTATTCTAGTAAAGAAACGGCAAATGGCCTATAACAGGTTGCATTGATTTAAAAAGAAATGAATATATCTAAAACTTATGAACAATGCCTAACTTTCCTGAGGAATTTGCTGAAACTTTCATTAGATGTTTTATCAAAAGTAAGATGTGAGTCAAAAGTTACACCTAGAACAGTTAAAGCTTCGGATCAATTCAGCAAAGTCCCATCCTCTTGAAAGGGAGGATACAGTGGAAAATCTATATGAAAGATGTTAATCAAACAGTGTTATCGTTTTACTGGAGTTCAGCCACATATCCCACTGACTACACCATTCCCTGATCCGGTCCATGTCCCAATTGAAGCTGAGGGTAGCTTCATTTCTCAAAAGTGGGAAGATCTAATATGCCCACAAGTGTTGCGTCATCGGTACACTAAACAATCTTGTTTTCTAGGCTAACAACCATGTCAAAATAACAGTGGACCAAGAACATTACCCTGTTGAACCCCAGAATAAATAGGTCTTGGTTCACTAATGATCCTATCAACAGCAACTCTCAGTGTCCTACCTGTAAGGAAATCTTGAAGTAATCCTAAAACATATCCATCTTCTCCAAGATTCTCCTAAAACATATCCATCTTCTCCGAGATTCTGAAGTTTATGAAAGTGCCTTGTGATTTACTAAACTGAAAGCAGCACTAAAATCTAATTGAATTACTCAGCTCTCAAACCCTTATCAAGGTTATCTTACAGATGGTATGTCAAGTCTAAAAGAGCATCGCAATTGATCTTACTGCTTTTCGTTCAACGACATGACACTGGCTGTGAGTAATACGATAGAATTGAAAAAATGTCATGAAATCTAATAATCATCTCATAAATCAGTAACAAAACACTTTTCTATTCACAGAAATTAAACAATAACCAGTAAACACTTTGCTCCTCGTGCAAGTTACCAGACCTGTTACCCTTTGTTACTTGCTAAAACGTAGTTCTAATTTATAGCTCTTTCAGGTCCATGACGAATCAGCCTTAATTTTTGTTGGTTTGATGAAAGATAAACCAGTGGATAAAAGGATTACTTGCGATTTTTGTAGCGTTCCTTAGGTCCCCTAGCTGCAATCCCTTTTGTTCCTTTTACTGTACCTCTGTTCATATTATTTTACTTCCATATTACTTTCAACCCTCTATATAATGATTGTTTCATATTGCAATTGCGAGGTTTTCCTCCGTTTCACCTTTAAAGTCTTTTACTGCCATTCCATTTCAGCGCTGAACGAAGTTGCTTCAATATTTATCACAACATTTGGACTCGTATAATCTAGAATTACCTACTAATGTCTTTATTAATTTGGTATCCCTTTGTATAAAAACTTTGTAAATTCACTTTCAAAGATAATTTTTATCAACAGATGTTTGGTATGGCCATAAGTAAGTTTTTCACCACTCTTGTCGAATATTTACATGAAATTTTTTTAATCTAGACTTGCTCCAAGTGTGTTCGAAACGGTGTCCATAGTGTGTTCTGTGAAAGCAGCTGACGATATTGTGAAAGGCTTCTTTTAGTAAAAATTCTGCAGAAAGGTATTGTGATATTTTTAGTTTTAAGTCGACTTAAAATACTGACTTAAAATACTCAGTGAATTTATTTAATTCCACATTTCATTTTATTACGGCCCGTGAGAGGATACGAGTATAGAAAGCTACACAAACGCAACAAAGGTTTATTTACAAGCTTACTAACAAAGATAAATGCAGAATGGTATCTCCTATTTACATAAAAAGGCAAATCTTACAATGCGTGAACTGGGGAAGAAGTGAGGTAATTCAAATACTTGCTGGCCAGTTTTGCGACTCGAAGCGATGGCTTCACAAAAGGAGAACTGCGATTGCAGACGTCTTCTTGACTCCGTATTGCAGAAAATAATGTCTATTCTTGATACTCGAAGGGCAGGAACTTCTCTAAACCTCTTGCAGAACGTTTCTTCTCTGAATTCTTGCTCTACGTCGAAATAACTCGGTCGTCCACTCCTGACAACGACTTGACCAGAATTCGACCAAACTCTCTCGAGCGACTTTTCCTCTCCGATCCTTCGTATGTTCCTTCTTCTCGTATCTCTCTCGGATGATCTCTGCTGCTGGTCTCTCACTGATAATCTGATCTGTGGCTCTTACTGATGATCTCTGATCTCTGCTGCTGAGCTCTCACTGATCAGATCTGTGACTCTCTCTGATGATCTTTTACTCTGATCTCTCCAACTTCGTCAGTCGTATTTATACTGTGACCTGGGGGCGGGGCCTACGGCGAACGTCACAGACTCCCGAGATGACGGGAACGATGTAGAAGAATCACGAAGATGTATTGCATCAGAAATCGCTTCGTTTCTCACGACACTTCGGTGCCTGTAGTGTTCCCTAACACGCCCAGCGATTCGAGAACACGCGCCTCCCACACGGGCACGAATGCTTCCGTGCTGCAGAACTTCTCGAAGATGCGTTTTCCTTTCCTTTATCTTTCTTTGCTATGGAGCGTTTACCATTACACATTTTCCGTTTTATGAATTGTTTAGTTCTTTTGATGTGGATTTTTTATCGATATGTGTTGCTTTTACAAAGGCTAGAGAAAACTTTTATAATCCACCGACTGGAAAACATGAATTCAAAAGTAGTCAGTGTATTCTGCTTCTTTATCATCATAGTTTGGAAAGGGTACAACATTTATTAACAGAGAACCGTAAAAATGGGTTGGATTTATCCTTTAGGTATAACAGCTCATTAAAATCAAAGTTGATTAGAAATCATGAAAAAGAAAGGAAAGATGACGTTGGGGTTTACGTGTTACCGTGTAAAGGCTGTAATAGTTGTTATTATGGGGAATTTGTTTTTTTCCATCTGTCCATCCGCCTGTGGTGTTTGCGCATGGTAACACTGCGTCCCAGGCTTTAAATAACATCCCATTTCGAATATTAACGGTGTAATTCGCATGCAGTAAATGATCAAAACACTATTCCGTTGCAAATGTACACACAGATATCCTTTTATTTGCCTAAAACTTACACATAGCGTAACTATTTAAAGCCTGGGACGCAGTGGTACCATGCGAAAACACCACAGGCGGATGGACAGATGGAAAAAAAACAGAGTATAGGCAGGGGATTGGGTATACGATTAGAACATAAACGATCATGTAGGATGGGGTCGAAATATAGTTCAATTGCCAAACACGTTAGAGTTAGGGCATGTCATTAACTGGGAAGGAGCAAAAGTCATCTACAAAGATAATAACGTAGGTAGACGCAGAGTAGTTCAAGGGGCTCTCATTAATATTTTAAACTTGTTTGAGCTTAAAAATTCGTTTGCCCAAGAGGATACATTTTTAAGATATTTGATCCTTAAAACTATAAATATTAGAATAGACTTTGTTTGCAGTACTCCTACTGCCCAGGTTGTCTCTCTTTCTCCCGGCCAGAAATTTGAAGGAAGATGCTGATGGTATGGACGAGGAAACAGCCGAACACCGATGTAGCAATTCAACCACTGCGATCGGCTCGTCTTGTGGCCAGACAGCAGATTAATGACAGAATAACATGATTATGATAGTTTGCTTATGTTGTTGGCTCCCTTTGAGACTGTTCTAGCGTCCTTTTTGTCCATAGTGACATTACGTATTTGTACCTGTAAAAAAGAAAAATCGGTACGGCTGATGAGGATTACTGTTCAAGTAGGTGAAACCTGCTATCTTGCAATGTTTTTATTTTTAATACACAGCTTACATAAGTAGACTTTTATTGCTTTATATATAGTATATCTATTATATATATATGATATATATATATTATATATATTATATATGTATATATATATATATATATATATTATATATATATATACATAATATATATACACATTTAATATTTTTGTAAACCTCTTAAATTGTACTCCTGTTTTGTTTGGGGAGGGAAGGTTACTAATTCTCTAGACTGTCGAAATCGTTAGAGCGCCTCAGTGGCGTGATCGGTATGGTCTTAGCCCGCCACCTTGGTGGCCGCGAGTTCGATTCTCGGGCATTCCATTGAGGTGTGAGAGATGTATATTTTATAGTCGATAAGAAAATTTCGACAAAAAATTCCCCTTCGGTTAACATATATGAAAATATATTAATTCCGAGATAGAGTGAATTAGATATTAAGGACCTTTGTAAGGTAATGCGTATATAATGAATATAATATATATATATATAATAGTATATATATATTATATAGACATATATATATATTATATATATAACATATAATAGTTACTATATAATATATATATATATATATATATACTATATATATTAATTATTATTACATATATGTAAGTATATCTATATGTATATATATTACATATACGTGTATATATAGATATATATATATATATATAATATATATATATATATATATCCATATATATATATATATTCTATCTAATCTAGATATCAATCTATTATATATTATCTAATCATACTTTAATATATCCATATATGTATGTATAATAAGTATATTTGTTTCTATATACATTATCTGTGTATATAGCTATATATATATATATAATATATATATATATAATAATATATATTTCCTCTCGAGAAATGTTTTGTTACATCGTAATGCACTTTGTGGATTCTTGTTCTTTATCTTAAAAAAACGAAGACTATTGTTTACTAAATTGGGCGGACCCATTTAGTCTTTAATTTCCGTCGGTTTATCAAAAAAAGTGTGTTTTTTATATATATTCTGTCTCACAGTACCTACTCTCTTATTATGGTTCAGAACTGCGACAGGCAGCTCGGGAGAATTCATTTCGCTTATCAAAACTACATTGCAGCGGCACTGAATTTCAGAATAATGTTGCGATATATGTTCGTAAAAAGAAAAAAAAAGTTTAGTCATGAATATATCTCTATTAAATAAAACGATCAGAATAAAAGTAAATGGGGGTGGACGAAAGAAAACTGCACGTGAAAATATAAAATGAATGTTATTGCAATAGAAGGCAACCCCTTGAGGCGGCTCTGTTATGTAACCGCCAAGGCCAAACTCAGGGTTGGCTGTTGATCTTGACAACACAAGCTGCACGACTGCGGTACAGAACCCGAACGGTCGAAGAGTAACTCAGTCACAGCCGCATTCACTGGTCAGAGAGAGAGAGAGAGGGAGAGGGAAAGTAGTGTATGATGAAAACGTGATAGCTGAAAGTGTTGATATTATTGTATAATAAGTCTGAGAGTAAACAAATTGTGATAAATCGAAAGATAATGCGTCGTATTGGGGCTACTAGTTTCCAAATCACCATGAATTGACTGCAAGGTAAGGTCATTACTGCATTTTTCCTTTTGTCTTAATAACTGTATACGTCTTTTGAATAACCACATGCTTCCATTGAAGCATACCACAGCTGAATACTTTGAAAGCGTTTAAATCAAACTGGTTCCATCCGGACTGAAACGTACCTAGTCAGAGCAAAATTTGTGAGGTTCGACCGAGTAGGCAAGTAAACACTTCAATCCGTCCGAGGTACTGAAAGATAGATAAGCTCCTTAAATTCATAATGTACTTTTGTTACACTGTGGAACTTAATATTAATACACTGTGAATATACATACATGTGTGACTATGTGTAAATGTGTAAACCCCATTCTCTTTGCTGACGCTAGCTAATATTTTCTTCTTCCGGCATCAGATTGAGAGTGAAAGTGTGGCTGTTGTCGTTAGCATCAGGAGAAGAGAATGGGCTTATTTGCATTTAGGGGTCATTCCTTGCTCCAAGGAGTCCACGACTTCATATCCATATCCCCAATCATCGGCACTTACAGAAGAAGCAATATGTTGTGTGTACGGTTTAGAAAAGAAATTGTTGTGGGGAATTAAAGATTTTCAATCTCATCCAATAATTTAAGCCTTCTGTAAATGATGGCTTTTTGTCTGGCCGTCAGCCCTCAGATCTTAAAGCTTACTGAGGCTGGAGAGCTGCAAATTGGTATGTTGATCATCCACTCTCTAATCATCAAACAAACCAAATTGCAGCCCTCTAGCCTCAGTAGTTTTTATTTGACTCAAGGTTAGAGTTAGCCGTAATCGTGCGTATGGCACTGCTATAGGGGCCAACAACACAGTCCACCACCCTGCAGTGGCTGAAAGTTTCATACAGCATTTGATGTTATACAGAAAATCGATCGGTGTATTTTGTAATTCTTTAGAATGGAACAAAGTGTTTTAAGCTTCTGAAGTACATCTATTGATTTTTAACGCATTTCTTCTTGACTTTAAGTTCCACAACCACACAAGTAGATTGTATAGATGGGAAATAAATTCTTCAAATTGCACATCACACAACCATATCGGAAATTTGATTTTAATGATAAAGAGTGTCTTCAATAGAACGCGATGTCGTGTTTCTTGGATGGTGTGAAAGCCTGTCCACAATAGGAAACATTGTTTGGAAACAAAGTTTGCAAACTGTTTGCGAACATTTATTTTTTACCTTATATTTGTTTCCCGTCCAGAATGGAAAACATTCAGTGTTTCTGAGTGTATATGTATATATACATGTGTGTATGTATGTGTATATATAAATACATATACAAACATATATTTCAATATATTTATACACTTGCACATACGTACTTATACATTAATATATGTATATGTAAATATACACACGGGTATGTGCATATACATATGTACATGTAAATACATATTTACATATGTAAATGTTGCATATGTATATATTTATATAAGCGAATACCACAGGAAAATGATAGTCAGAAATCCAAGCGCTTTCGTCTTTACTAAGACATTGTCAAGGACTTTCGTCTTTACTAAGACATTGTCAAGGACAATGTCCTAGTAAAGACGAAAGCGCTTGGATTTCTGACTATCATTTTCCTGTGGTATTCGCTCATTTAATGAAGTCACGTGCATCTACTGTGATTTTTTAAGCATGTATATATTTATATGTACACATGCACCTATGTGTACATATGTAAATGTGCATGTGTGTGTGTGACACTCCTTTCTCTAAAAACTTCCTCACCCATCTCTTTTCTTTCTCTTATTAATCCCTCGCTCGAGTGCATTAAAAATGCCAAGTAGAATACAGAGGCTACTGCACTGACAAGCATCCTGGCGACCACTGAGGTCTTGACAGGAAACATTGCTTGCAAACAGTTTGGAGACTGTTTGCAAACAATGTTTCCTAGTGTGGACAGGCCTTTAATAAATCACAATTATGAGATTGACTATGAATTTGAGAAGGATGATGTAAACTAGAATGATAATCCAGTTTTAATCGTGGTGATCTTGTCATTAAAAGGGTTGAAAATAAATGATGATGAAATATATTTCAAAATAACAGTGATGATGATGATATTCGTGTCAGTGAATGTGAAAAGACTGAAATTAGAAACAAGATAGGGAATAATGATGGCTGTTGGAAATGGCAAATAAAGTAATGATAGCAATAATACTTTTATGGCGCCGAAGGTAAAACTATACAAATGAACAGAATTATGGTAATGACTAATGGTAATAAAGATAATGTTTAGTTGGGAAAAACTCTCTATCGCGAGAGTATGTATAATGTTCTAAGGGGCCCACAATAATAAAAAAAATGTTGCGAGTTCGAGTATAATTTTAAAACTCTATACAAAATGCTTTCGAACCCTTCCCTGGGTTCATCTTCAGTCCAAATGAACAATTAGGCACACCATGTACTGAGGTGAATTTAAAAATGAACAAACAAGAGTCGCTGAAGATTGTTGATACCGGCCGTTAGCTCGTTTAAGGACCTAGTGATGAAGAAAGAGGGCAACTAATTATGGTTATGATGACAGCGGGAGATTATTATATGATGAGAGTAATAAGAAAAATGCTGATAATAGTGACAATTTATTATGTATTGTGACTTCGGTCTTGATAATGACTTTGATATTAATGAAGACAATAAAGGTGTTCCTGACACGGTTGAAAATTAGTAAAATGATCATCATAACAACAATAAGGATACTAACTAGTATGTGTTTATATTGGATAGTGGGGGTCATCCTGCTTGCCGAGAGATCTGCACTCGTGCTTACAAGCTTAAGAGACTCGATAGCTTTCATTGGCGAAGCTTGAGAGAGATCCTTAGGACACATTGGTCTCACAAAAGCGACAAAATGTGGCCGTCCCGAATGAGACGACATCTGGCTCCATGCATATTGCGTAGATAGCCAAAGACTCCGTTAGCTGGTCCTTCATAAAAGAATAGATGTTTGTCGAATTTCAAATGAAATATGAAGAAATGCAAGAGAGGAAACAAGCCGGAGGCGATATTTTGCGTTAGTTCAACCACCTGAAGTATGATTTATATCAGTATAAAACAAATTCATATGTAATTCATTCTTCCCTTTTCCGACTGCTGTAGATATGAACCAAGTGATCACACTTTTTGTGTTCTGTTTGTAAATCACCCAGCCTCATAATTTTGAAAGTATTTCATCAGATATGAGAGAGAGAGAATCTTAAATTTTTTAAAAAGAATTTCGTCATATAATATAAAACTGTAAGACTCTCTCTTTCAGTTCTGTCGGACTCTCCCATGCATAAAATATTGCACACCTGAATAACTAAAAATAAACGACGACCAACCAAAATTTTTTAAGCAAGCAAACACACGTTAAGCCTCTCCAACACAGGCAAAGCTTTATAAATCAGCTCTACTTTGCGAGCTCCATTCAGAGGCGACTATTTTCAGTAAACAGAATAATTTCTGGCGAGATTTACATACCGGGGTTCTTATCAACATTCTTTTTATGGCGTATCCAGATGTGAACAAGAGACATATTAGAGTCTTTCATAGATCCATTTGCTGTAAAGATAGCAGAGAAGTCATCTTGGCTATCTATTTAGGCCTTCTTCTTCTTCTTCTTCTTCTTCTTCTTCGTACGACCTTAATCACATTTTCTGTTTTGGGCATACGCTTGTTTCAAGAATGTTGATATATAAAAAGACGTTTAATGGGAAGAGGACGTCATCACTGTTTTTTCCGCAACTAACTTCTAACAACGTAAATCAAAGTTTAATCCAGCTTTCGTTTAAACTGTTAATACAGTACACTGTATCAATGCCTGTAGTATGCGGTTTAGTCAGGCATCAAGATATGTAGGCTCTTCTTGTCTTGAGGCAATGAACAGAATTATCAATTTCAGGCTGATCAATATATTTATTATCATATATAAATTCATATTCATGTACAATCGACAGGGGAGTTGACTGATTGGGCCTTAATAAATGCCTGTTACATAATTTCAAAAACAAATTTAAAGAACTTTTTAAATTAAATGGAAAACAGGGCCGGGTCTTTAATCTAAAAATGAATAAGAATTATTTCAGTTATAAATAAAAATAGTACACTTTGGGAGAAAAGAATTATGGGACGTCTTTCCTGATCCGGTAACGCACATCAAAAGAAGTCGAGAGAATCAGTGATTAATTCGTTCATTTCACTCATTTCGTAATTCATTTTAACTACCAAAATATTTTGTAACCTGATATAATCTCAAATTCTCTTATCTTTTATCTATAGGTTAACCTCCAGCTGAACAGAAAGAGAAGAGGAAGATCGCAGAGTTATTAAGCCAGTTGTTGGCAGATTGATCGTGGTCGTAAATTGTCTGCGTTCAATCGTTTTAGCTACCAAAATATTTATAAACTGATATAATCTCAAATTCTCTTATCTTTTATCTTTTAGGTAAAACCTCCCTCCAGCGAAAGGAGAAGAGGAAGAAATCGCCAGGAGTTTAATAAGCCAATTGTGGCCAAGATTGATCGTGGTCGTAAATTGGTCTGAGTTTCAATCGTTTAAACTACCAAAAAAAAAATAAAAAATTTAGTACTGGATTAATCTCAAATTCTCTTAAATCCTTTTATCTATAAAGTTAAACCTCCTCCAGCTTGAACAGAAGGAAAGAAAGGAAGATCGCAGTTTTAAAAGCCAATTGTGGCAGATTGATCGTGGTCGTAAATTGTCTGCGTTCAATCGTTTTAACTACCAAAAATTTTGTAACCTGATATAATCTCAAATTCTCTAATCTTTTATCTATAGGTTAACCTCCTCCAGCTGAACAGAAGGAGAAGAGGAAGATCGCAGAGTTAATAAGCCAATTGTTGGCAGATTGATCGTGGTCGTAAATTGTCTGCGTTCAATCGTTTTAACTACCAAAATATTTTGTAACCTGATATAATCTCAAATTCTTTTATCTTTTATCGATAGGTTAACCTCCGGCTGAACAGAAAGAGAAGAGAAAGATCGCAGAGTTACTAAGCCAATTGTTGTCAGATTGATCGTGGTCGTAAATTGTCTGCGTTCAATCTTGAAAGGGGGAGAACCAGTCATGTCCGAAGCGAGGGGACCTCGCATCCTCCAATGGGAGGGGCCTGTGCCTGTCCCTCCCATCCCAAATACGAACTTCGCGTCGTTTTTCCTTAACGTTGTGGCTCAGCATGGTGAAGCTGTCGCGCTTGTAAGTAGTATTTTTTGTAGTGAAATCTTCAATTGCCTGGTGTCTAATTCATTCTTTTACGCAATGACTTCAATGCTCAGTGAGATGGTCAATGTCAATTATCTAAGCGTCATTCATATTTGTGAAATTATCGAAAACGATAACGAATCTTGTATAATGAATCTTGTAACTCATAATGCCATATCATCACAGAGTTAATCCTTCTGCAGAATGAAAAATTACAAGAAAAGATACAATACTTCAGCCAAAAACCGTGACTCGGATACAATTTTTTCAGCTGACTACCATTAGTAGTACGGCATCCCAGTCATTCCCTGTAATGTGAATGTGATGGTCCCGATTGAAAAGACAATTTTTCTCTTAGAAAGAAACCTATAATATAATAACGATAAAATAGGCATAAATTTGTTCTATAGCTTTGTACATAAAATACTAAAATGATAATGACACTTTAGCGATACGTGATTAGACCATATTTCATATTTGCTATCAAACACTTTCATATGGAAAGGCAGCATTGTGGTCATTATTATTCAAATGCACACGTATACACACAAAAAGAGACCAAAAGTTCATTAAGTTACTAAGCAAACCCCTACTTCCTCCAGGTTGATGCTGCCACGGGCAAACGCCACACTTACGGTGACTTACAGCACTTGGTGTCACGGGTCCGAAACGGCTTTGCTACCGCAGGCATTGGCGTGGGAGAGTCTGTGCTGCTTCTCACAAGCAATCACATAGACGCCCCTGTGGTTCTCTTCTCTGTGATGCTCATGGGCGCTGCCTGTGTGCCTGTAAATCCTTATCTGACCTCAGGTAAGAGAACTGGAGAGTCTATTTCAGACGGTCACCTGAAGGAATGCAACAATGTGATTCTCATGGTTTATTTAGGCTTTATTGCTTTTTAATTGATATTCCAAAGTATAAGAAAAGTGTGGGTAAGAATGAACTCGTACATAACCTCCTTTTACAAGGGAAACATATATACAAGAGAAATTTGCATTTAGTTTTCAGGTGAGACAGGCATATATTTTCATACACACACACACGCACACACACACATTATATATATATATATATATTATATATATATATATATATATATATATATATATCATGTATAAAAGGCCCATTAAAACTCTCTGGTTTAAAGCTAAGGACTATATTTCGATGGACTGACTTCTAACCTTATCAAGTAGTGAATGACAGAAGAAGTTACATTGACATAGTGGGAGATATGCCCTTAGGTGATGCCTGGGGTCACCGCTAAGCTGACATTGGTTCTGTAATTGTCTTAATCCACTTCATGGTTGCCTTAAGGAAGATATTGTCTATATGGTCAGAGTCCCAGGCTCAATTGGAAAGGTTGGTCCTATTATCTTGTTGATTTATCAGTGAAGATTCTACCATCTGACATTTGTATCAACAGCTGCTCTTGGTATGGTTCATGTTATTTATAAACTTTTACATCTTTAGAATCTGGTTTCTGCTGAAAGATGATTAAGGATTTCCCCAAGGTATTCAGATAAGTGAAGATGAAAGGGTTGGGTTGGCCTAAGGTTTGTATGACTGTAAAGTATCCACAAACCTTAGGCCAACCAACCCTTCATCTTCACTTATCTGAATGCAGTGGGGAAATCCTTAATTAATGTTCAGCAGAAACCAGTTTCCTAAGATGTAGGAGTTTATGAAATACCCTGTAGGGATTGTGATAAGCCATGCTATGGATTCACAGGAAAATCTCTCTCAGAAAGATTAACTCAACATAAGCGCTCAGTTAGATATGGACAAAACAGTTCGGTAATTTTCCATCATATAAATAACACGAACCATACCATGGATTGCAACTCATCCTGAATTTTATGCAAGAGCAGCTGTCGATACAAATGTCAAATGATAGAATCTTCACTGATAAAACAACAAAATAATAGGATCAACCTTTCCAATGGAGCCTGGGTCTCTGACCATATAGACGATATCTTCCTTAAGGCAACGTTGAAGTAGATTAAGACAATTAACAGAACCAACACTGGCTTAGCGGTGACCCCAGGCATCACCTAAGGGCACATCTCCCACTATGTATTTCGACAATGTAACTTCCTGTCTTTCACTACTTGATAAGGGTGGAAGTCAGGCCACTGAAATATAGTCCTTAGCTTTAAACCAGAGTGTTTTAATGGGCCTTTTATACTTGAGATGTATCTTGTTTTAACAGAAGAATTTATTTATAATATATATATATATATATATATATATATATATATATATATGTGTGTGTGTGTGTGTGTGTGTGTGTGTATGTGTGTGTGTGTGTGTGTGTATGTATATATATATTGGTATACTCTGCATGCCAGGTTTTTAAAGAAAAATCTCAGCAATAGCTTACTTCAAGGATTGAACGTAAACTTAAGTTGTCTACAAATGAATTATCATTTCTATCAAGCAAATCAGAAGATATGATACAGGAGCACTAGTTGGCTCCATGACACTCTCAGGACTGACTGTACTATCTACAGTAGCAATGACAAATGTGCCACCAAGTTGCAAGTAAGAGCACTTAAATGAGGATCTGGAACTTAAGACTAACTACACTGATTAACACTGCATGTAGCACTGTAACTGAGCCTTCGCTCTCACCTGTATCCTGGGCTTCAACACAGGATTGGCTCTGGTAGAATACGCTGAGAGGCACTGTTGAACTACTGGAGAAGGCACACAACAGTCCAGGCTACACGGATCTACAATGCTGTCAGAGCTGATACACAAGTCCAATGATAAATTAAAATGGGCCAAGTGCAAAGCATATGAATTACTCGAATTCTATATCACTTTATGTCACGTGTGTATGGCGGCTTGGTAGCATAATTGAATATCACTCATCTAAAGCAATTTTACATTTATTTATGCTCACACAAGTCTCTGATAGAGATGGGAATGCTTAAGGAAACAGTTGACACAGGGAATGAGTGCTAGGAATAGGAGGGGAAGGGCCGACAGAACAATTCCAATTTCAATTACCTTAGCCCGTGGACAGGACAGGCATAGTCAGGGCCAAGGCATCAGCAGCAGGATGTAGGACGCTTGCAGGAATTCACCAAAGACAGTCAAACA